>NW_027248277.1:27158082-27458082 GCF_041260155.1 Ptychodera flava
GGAAGAAATTGGCTCATTGATTGAACTCACATAATAACAAGGAAAAGTAATGAAACGATAGATGCAATATACATTCAAATCGAATAATGTTTAGAAGGAAATCAAGAATAAAGAACTGTCAATGATAAGCCACAGATTGCAAATAAGACAGCTTCTGAGCCTTGCAGTGATTTTGATAACATATTGAAGTGTTTTGCCTGATGGCACGCTTGCAGAGCTAACATCCAATCTTAAGGCAGATTTAGCAAAGATTGATAAGTGAATTGAAATGCAGTATGAGGAGTTTGATACCCCTCTTGTATGACTGTAGTGGCGCATTGGCTTATTCTTTCTGCCCTTTCAGACTGTAGATAACATAATTGTGGGGAGTTCTTCAAAGATATGAATAAGCAACGTTATCATTTCACCAAACTCTGTATGGATGTGTTCGCAACAGTGGTGTTCAATAATGTCATTATAACAATTTGGAAATTTCTTCTGATACGCTGCAAGGAAAACCAGATTTCTCCAATACATCTACAAGTACATCTAAAAAAGTGAGCGTTCAAGAGTTCTAGGTGTAGTTTACATTAAAAATGGACAGATTCTATATCTGGCAAGAAAAGGAAACATAACTCATTCATTTTTGTTTGCGAGCTAAAGATACACACCAGATCGGGAAAAATATGTTTTCAGTTCTGTCGGATAAAAAGTCGTCAGAATTTTCTTGGTCCGCAGCTGCAGTTAATATATCAACAATTTTTCCAATCTGTTCCTTTTTCTGAAGAGAGATTTTCATTTTTTATTTTTATTTTTTTAAATATTTTTTTGGAAAGAATTACACAAAAACAATACAACACAAAAAGACAGAACAACAAGCGACGTCAGTAAAGATTATCATAAAATATTAGAAAAGAAAAAAAGACTAATTACAACTCACAATGCAAAAGTGCGGCCTATTTTGTTTCACATTGATTTACAGTTTTTCTATATTTTGCAAGTTTACATTAAAGAGAGCGGACTTCTCCACTCCTATCGATGAATAAACGAAAATTCAGAGGATGAGAATTAAATCTAGCTTTATAAATGAAGTATTTTCCCAATAAAAGTAAATGATTCAAAAGAAAAGATTCTTTTGAATTTTCAAAGTCTGCGCCAAGAACTACTATTTGGAAATCCAAATGCAGAGTTTGCGTCGATTTGTTTGACCAGAATATCTCAAATTCCTTCCAAAATTTATTAACTTTTGTACACTCCCAGAGTAAGCGCTCCAATGTTTCGAAGAGATATTTTTATAGTTTTTCAATATTTTTTTCAATCCTGGTTAAGTTAGCGTGTCCTGCCTCTAAACTTTGCAACTTTGGCAAGAAAAAAATATTTTTTCAACTGTACTCCCTTGAAGCTATTGTACTTTTTCACATCGTGCGCACCACGACCATGTAGCAACGTAATTACGAATTCGAAACTGCCTGCTGCTTGCTGTATGAAACTTACTGGAACTGGTGTTACACAATATATCATGGAAATTTGGGAAACCAGCGACACAGAATGTCATGAGAATGACACTAAAACGATCACTCTATACTACTTATAAAGCAAATTGAAATCACTTCTGTTTGTATTCATTGCCCAAACCATTTGAATTGAAGCGCCATCAACTATTTATTGTTGTATGAATGAAAGTATTTCAGTCACATTTTAGTTTAGATATAATACTGCTCAGTTTGATTTGTAAATATATAATCTTAAGCCCATGAATAATCTGGTATGAGAGAAGCTCATCGCATCTGGCAGAACTTTATACAAATGGATATCACATAGTTATCTTTAATAATAATAATAATAATAATTTATTGTCATATATATACGCTATTGCACATACAATGAAATACATCTTGGTTTTGCGAAAACAAAAGGACAGACAGTGAGATAAAAAAACAGGAATAAAAGAGCAATACACAAAATAAAAGAAACAGAATTAAAAATAAACATGTTAGAATAAAAGCGCCGACTTCAGAAGTACAAGTGTAGGAACTATGAGAGACGAGATGTGTGAGCTCTCACAGTACTCGATTTACATTCATTTAACATGCAAATTGCTCTAGGGTAAAAACTGTTTAGGGACCGATTAGAACTTGACTTGATTGAACGGTAACGTTCACCAGAAGCATAAGTTGAAACAAATTGTGTGCAGGGTGGTACTGATCATTGACAATGGAGACAGACTTTTTGAGAACACGGTCCTCGTAAAGACTGTCTAGCGATGGAAGATTACAACCAATAATTTTACTGGCGGTACTGACGATCCGGTTGAGTCGTTTCCGTTCATTCATTGTGATATTGCCATACCAGACAGTGATTGCGAATGTCAAGACACTCTCAATCACTCCGCGATAGAACCTAATCAACAAGTTCTGACTAACACGAAAACTCTTCAACCTCCGCAGAAAGAATAAGCGTTGCTGGCTTTTCTTAACTATGAAATCAGTATTGGTTTCCCATTTCAAGTCAGCAGATAAGTAGACACAAGAAATTTGAAAAATTGAACTATTTCCACTTCGGTACCATTTATAGTAAGAGGCGTAATTTCTGATGGATTTTTACGAAAGTCCACTATTATTTCCTTTGTTTTCTTGACATTCAGTTCCAAGTTGTTATTGGAACACCATTTAACTGTATCGTCCACTTGTTTCCTATATAATGATTCATCAGATTCAATAAAACCGCCAAGGGTGGTGTCATCGGCGAATTTTACTATGAAATTGTTTTCCTCAGAACTCACAGCACAATCATGTGTAAACAAAGAATAGAGTATCGGTGACAGGTTACAACCCTGGGGTGTACCGGTGTTTAGAACGATAGAGTTTGAAAAGTTACTGCCAATTTTCACGATTTGGGAGCGATTCAACAAGAAATCGAGAATCCATTTACAAATTGAGGGATTGAAATTCAAGTTGGTGAGCTTATCATATAATTTAAAAGAAAATTATTCTAATGGTCATCATATAGGATTTATGCACATGAGGAATCGCTCAAAATTAGGTAAAATATATTTGGCAATGTTAGTAAAAACTTCCAATCTCTCTTTACGATATTGTAAAACATTTCAAGTTTCAATTATTACATTTAATACAGTGTAGGCATTTCCTATAAAATCTTTTAAAATTAGCCCTTTGTACAAGACTTTGAATATACCTTTCTTGGACCTTTAAGTATTTAAGGTGAAGAAATAATTCATATTCCAATTAGAAAAAGGAAGTGACATGGTTGACTTATTGGACAAATGCAAATAATAATTTTTTTTATCGCTGTAAGATATATTGAAAACATTCCCTGAACTAAAAACAAAAAATGATGTTACATAGTCATTACAATGTCAGCTTATCTCTTAAATCACTTTCGTAAATAGATTATCAGCACCAGGTTTGTATACCATCTATGACACATTTAGCATTTGGGTAAATTAGCTGTCTTATGCACAACTTCATTAAATGCACTTTTCGCGATCCCTGGGATCGCCTTTGTTCTAGTCTGTAAGAGAATGATTGAGGTGTAATAGCCTTTTGTTTTCCATTGAAATTGTAATCTGGTGGGTACATTTTCTGATGAGAAAATCTGGTGCCAACACAGACCTTTAAACTTGCGATATGTAACTTTCATGACCCTACTAAAATTTAGTTCTACTGATCTCCGTTGTTTTTTAACATTATATATAGTCATTTATACTATAGGTCAAAACAGGGAAAAGTAAGTGGTAGTGGGGGCGCATTGCCGTTATGTAAAATGAGGAGTCTTAAATGATTTTATGCATTGCCTACAAACACAAAAAGTACATTAAATAATCAAATTGCTTAATGAAATATCAATTTGCTGAATATATTTTTAAGAAATATATAACAGCAACTATTTTGTTCCCTTTTCTAAGTTTTATATTTATTCAAATTATGCACTGTCTCCCCTCTTAATAGTCATTTTGTTTGTCATTCTCCACATTCAATACAGAGTGGAAACAAAAACTACTTGTTGTGTAGATTAAATATAATTTTTAAGTGAAGTGCAGTGGCAGCTATACTTGATTTAGGCAAATTAGAATATTTCTCGGGCGATAAAATGTGTTCAAAAATATTGCCTGGACAAAAATTAAGATAAATGCATACATTACTTGAACATGATGTCGCATTTTTCTCAATTCAATATGCATATTTCTTTTATCAGTGAATGTATGGCTCCAATAATCCGTTTATAGCTATACATATTAGGTAATGTTCTACCTCTTAGATTGTATTGGACTTTTAGTATGTCATTCTAGGACCTCTCTAAAATACACAAAGAAAAATTAAATTCTATTGCTGTCAGAAGTAGCTTATATAGTTACTAATTAGGGACATACAAAGAAAAGCGAAGTGTTGTGGCGGCCATATTGGATTTATGCAAATGAAGAATATTTCTATGACGACAAAGTATTTAATTAACCTTGCCTGAATCAAACACAAGGCAAATAAGCCCAAAATCAGCATATATCATGTTTAGCCTCGTACAATCTAGAAATTTAAACAATGCCTAATTTGCATATATGTAAAAAGATTTTGGTTATTAACTAGGTGCTGATAGAATGTTGCTACTAAAAATATTCGGCTAAACATGATTAGACTAGATTGTACTCGGCTTTTAGTATGTTATTCTAGGACTTGTCTAAAATACAATGTAAAAAAATTATTCTATTGCTGTAAGTAGCAGCTTAAAAATAGTTATTAATTCGAGAAAAACGTGAGGAAAAGTGAAGTTTTGTGGCGGCGATATTGGATTTATGCAAATGAGGAATATTTCTATGACGACAAAATATTTTCAACAACATTGCCTAGACCAAAAAGGAGGCAAATAAGCCAAAAAACCTGTATCAAAATCATGTTTAGCCACATATTTTAAGTAGAAACCATCTATCAGCGACAATTTTATACCCATGAGCCCCCTTTACATTTATGCAAATTAGGCACTGTTGCACCCCTGAGATTTTATTATACTTTTAGTATGTTATTTCTAGGACCTTTCCAAAATGCATGGTGAAGAAAAAATTTCTGTTGCAATTAGTCGTAGGTTGACCCCTTTTTTGGCGTAGATTGATTGGACTATAACAAGAATGCTTAATAATATGCTTAGATATTTCCGAATTTAAAATCAATAACAACAATATCAAAAGTACCTGATCAGAATAGTTTAAATGCAAAATAATTAATTATAATACTTCGACTTCCTGTTCTTAATTGTCTTATTGCCACGCAAATTCCTTGCCGGTATTTTTAGTCCCCGCGGACGAAGTCCGGCGGGGACTTATAGATTGGGTCCCGTCTGTGCGTCCGTCCGTCGTCCGTCCGTCCGTCCGTCCGTCATCAACAGTTTCTCAGACACTGCTGAACCAATTTCGTTCAAACTTGGCACAAAGGCATAGCACTATGACCTACAGATGCACGTCGATTTATTTTGTGATACGATCGAATTTGGCCGCGAGGCGGCCATTTTGTTGCGATTTTTCATGTCTTTGGACCATAACTCAGACATCCTTGAGCAGATTCTGTTCAAACTTGGCACAAAGGCATAACACTATGGCTTTCATATCCTTGTCAAATAATTTTGCGATATGATCCAATATGGGCGCGAGGCGGCCATTTTGTTGCGATTTTTCATGTCTTTGGACCATAACTCAGACATCCTTGAACAGATTCTGTTCAAACTTGGCACAAAGGCATAACACTATGGCCTACATGTGCATGTTAAATTAGTTTGCGATACGATCCAATATGGGCGTGAGGCGGCCATTTTGTTTGCGATTTTTCGTGTCTTTGAACCATAACTCAAACATCCTCGAACCGATTCTGTTCAAACTTGGCACAAAGGCATAACACTATGGCCTACATATGCATGTCAAATTATATTGCGATAAAATCCAGTATGGGCGTGAGGCGGCCATTTTGTTGCGATTTTTCATGTCTTTGGCCTAGAACTCAGACATCCTTGAACCGATTCGGTTCAAATTTGGCACAAAAGCAAAACAGTATGCCCTTCATATGAACACCAATTTATTTCGTGAAATGATCCAATATGGCTGACAGGTGGCCATTTTTTTGCGATTTTTTCATGTCTTTGAACCGTAACTCAAACATCCTTGAACCGATTTTGTTCAAACTTGGTACAAAGGCAAAGCACGTACTATGGCATGCATAGGCATGTATCAATTAACCTTGCGATTGGATCCAATATGGCTGCAGAACTGCCATTTTGTTGGAATTTTGCACGTCTTTGAAGCGTAATTCAAAGGTCATTACACCCATTTTGTCCAAAGTTGGCACAAGATCAAGCACTATGGCATACATGTCAATTTACTTCGTGACATGTTCCAATATGGCTGCCAGATTGTAATTTTTTTCCAATATATCTGCCCGATGGTCATTTTTGGATTTTTTCATGTCTTTGAGGCTTAATCATATGCAAATATTCCTTAACCAATGTTGTTGAGACTTGGTACAAAGATAAAGTACTATGGCATACATATGCATGTCTACTAATTTTGTGCTATGATCATATGGTCAATAGACAGCCATTTGATTTCAATTTTGGTGTATATGTCTTTGAAACATAAACATAGGTCACTGTCCCTCGATAGACTGATTTTGTTCAAACGTGATACGAATTCGAAGATAAAATACTATGGCTGCATTCTTGTGCACATTAATTTGCTCATTATATGATTCGAAATGGCTGATGGCTGATTGCAACAACATACCCAATCCCATAGCATTTCGAAAATTCCACCAAACCATGTGTATAGTATGTGCCGTCATGACACTAGAGGCAGTGAGGGCATCGTTATGTGTGATGTAATCAAAGTTCCTTCAGTGGTCATTACCGGCAGAGATGAGTCATTTATTGAACGTTCCTCAGATTACTTTATTATGCAAGTCACAGGCCTGATGCACCCGTTGCATCAATGTCATTCCACAGCAACCTAGACCACAGCTACCTAGACACCGAAGATTATAACAAAATGGACAAGCGGGGACTGTGTCATCAACGATGACTTGTAACAATTCAAGTCCGGCTTTTCAACTTTCCAACAAATTCAAGCCTATGTTTGTCTTGCAGTTTTCTTAAATCTCAAATTGTTTGAGGTGAGATGAATTCACCGAGAGTCATTTTAAAACCTCTCTCTCTCTCTCTCTCTCTCTCTCTCTCTCTCTCTCTCTCACACACACACATACATACACACACGTTACATAACTAAAAAACCCTTCCATCGATACATTCATACGTATGTACGTACGTACGCACGCACGCACGCACGTACGTACGTATGTAGGTATGTATGCAACGTGTGTGTATGAGAGATCCATCTATAAATCCACCCATCCATCCATCCATCCATCCATCCAACCTTCCATTAATTGATTGATTGAATGATTGATGTCGGTTCATTTAACAGACCCTAAAGATATGCAAAGAAGTGAAGCAAACTCTGAAGACGTACATGAAGGAGGTAAGAGTCTAAATAATTCACTGACAAAGGATTTTGTATATGCTTAATATATATATATATATATATATATATATATATATATATATATATATAATATGTATAAGTATAAGTATACAATATAAGTATAAGTATACAAAGTATATATGTATACAGAGTGTCCTGGTTTTAAAATACAGTTGTCGATGCGGAAAGCAGATCGTTATAAATTATAACGGAATGGGTATGTTACTTCAGTTTTATGCATCCTGCTATTATTGGACAGAATTGAAAAGATTCCTAGCATTACACTCTTATTTATATATTTGGGACGTCCCATTCTATTTGTAAGTAGTGTTAAAATTCGATTAATGATATTTTTCGGTGGCGACATTTTAAACCAACTTTAAGCGTTTGTTTAATAACGTAGATTTGTCAACATTGGTAATGTGTAGCTTTCCTGATATAAAAAAAGAATACATCGCTTGCTAATGTTAGAGTAACTCGATGCTTTGTCAATAATTGACCACGAGATGTCAATGACTTGGTTTTTCTTCTTTTAAAGACCAGACAAACTTTGAGAGCTCTGTGCAAGGCCGATACTTATTACTACCGAATAATTGCCATGCGATTAGCGAAGCGCGTATTGAAGGTTTTATCGGTGAGGCCGATGTAAACCTTCTCCGTGCTGCCCCGTTGATACCTTGGATATAAACCACACCTTTGACTTGAAAGTAAGCCATTAAGAGGCATGTAGAATTGGCCCAGCAATTACAATCAACTGGTCGATCTTTAAGCTGGTCTCCGGAGATTACCCTCTTATTATGCAATTTGGTTATACTAGCAAAATTCTTCATAGACCTGTAACTCGTTTTAATTGTGTTCCTTTTGAAGATCTTGTGAAGTTAAGACCCCTGTCGAAAGTGTTTTTCAACAAGTTGAAGACTTTCTTGCCGATATAGTTTCCACGTTCTTCCTTACGGGGCGGGGGGGGGGGGGGTGTTGAACCACGTGATGTTACGTTTCCTGTATTGTTTCTCCTCGCTGACTGGTTGGTCTTGAAATATTCAATTTGTTCGGTGTATCCATTCCCTTGTCTTCAGCGCCGTATTGTAGTGACCTTTGTATTTATTAAAGATGTTCTTATCACTGGGTATTGTTGAGATGCGTTTTGTTTATTGCGTCAGGGATGTGTTTAATTTTAGTTGGGGGTGACTAGACTGTTTGTGGACAGACATTGTTTGGTCGTTTGGTTTACGATACCGATAGAAGTTGCCGTCATTCAGATTAAATGTCAAATCCAAGAGGTTAGCTATTTGCTGGTTTGCAAGATGCATGAAATTTAAGTAACAGACATTATTACATTGTACTTGAAGTAATTCGTGCTATCATTTATAACGCTCTGGTTTCCACATCGAGCATTGTGATTTACCAGAGCGTTATAAATAAAAGCATAAATTACTTCAAGTTCAATGTAATAATAATATTTGTTACTTATGTTTAATGCATCCAGCAACCTTCAGACAGACAAAGATTGCAGGATGCATTTAAGTAAAATAACATACATTGTCACATTGTACTAGCAGTAACTTGTGTTTATATATATATATATATATATATATATATATATATATATATATATATATATATATATATATATATATATATATATATCTGTGTGTGTGTGTCGAATACGAATATTAAAATATACGGTACGTGGCCTACTTTTGTTGCGTCTCTAACCTTTGGAGTTTCGTCGTGCAGTAAGTTTAGGTATCTTAGACATGGAGTCTAATTCGGAGTATAATAACTTAAGGTGTTATCGTACGCTTTTTGACCTTGACCCAAAAACATCTTTACGTCAACAAGGGCTAAAAGAAGAGATGATTTTAAATACTTCTTGACATTCAGTACTTCATGAAGTTAATAGTGGTGAGTCCAAAACTTGTGAATTTAAGTGACATCGTGCTGCTGACCTACATTTTATTACGCGTGCACTGTGCTGCGCGGATTGAAATTTTGTTCTGTGCAGTAAGCGGACGTGCTAAACGAGTTTTGCAGTCTTTTCGCAATCGCTCAGTGCAATCCCGGGAGTGAAGTAAGCAACAGACATTCTAAAAATGCTTCAATTATGACTATTTTTCCTTATAAAATTTGACTAAAAAGGTATATAATAATAGGGTTATTCACAAAATACCAGGATTTATGTCCTCCTAATCAGTACGCTTTGGTATTGTCCTCGACGTTGCACGTCTAGGACAATTCTTCCACGGCACGATGTATTCGGACATAAATCTTGGTATTTTCCGAGACAATCAATATTTTTAGGCTTATTAAGGTGGGTTCCTATTGCAAAGGCATACATTATTATCCACCTGCATCTCTAACCTTTGGAGTTTCGTCGTACAGTAACTTTGGGTATCATAGGACACGGAGGCCAATGTGGAGTACAATTGAGGTGTTATCTGACGCAATTTGACCTTGACCCAAAAACATTTTAACGTCAACACGGGGTAAAAGGGGAGATAATTTTAGATACTTCTTAACATACAGAACCTCACGAAGTTAATAGTGGTGAGTCCGAAACCTGTGAATTTAAGTGACATTGTACTGCTGACCTACAATTTTTAACGCATGCACTGCGCTGCGCGGCGCGGATTTCGTTCTGTACACTTAGCGGACGTGCTGAATGCGTTTACAGTCTTTTCGTTATCGCTCCGTGCAGTCCCGGAAGTGCAATAAGCAACTTTTTTCCTGGTAAAATTGGACCTAAAAAGGTCTCTCATAAGGTTATTCACATTAAATACCAGGATTTATGTCCACGTACACCGTACACTTTGCTATTGTCCTCGACGTTTTACTTCTATGACAATACTTCCTCGGCACAATGTACTCGGACATAAATCTCGGTATTTTGTTTATAACCATATATTAAAAACTTCACTTGGTATTACGTCATATTTCCGCACTGATTTTCTTAATCCTATCTAGACATTGAAAGCATAAGAAGTGAAAGAATGCCGGTGGATTTTACTAAGGGAGGTAAGAAGGCGGTAAAAATGAGAGTCCAAATTAATTTCCAGCTACTGCTTGCATGCCTATGTGTGTTTTTCGAAAATATATTCGCGTCGTCGTCCAAATACTTACGTACTTGACTTGAATCACACATAATAATTTGTCATTCAATTTAGACGAATACTATTATAGTGATTTGTTTCTAGTAGAGTAACAATCACTGGCAACAGAACAATTTTGAATAGGAGCTTTGCTGTTGGTGCTATTACGACGCGCTTTCAATTGGTTAAGAAACTTGATGCAGACGTCATGATCATTATTTCTATGTCAAAATCCTGCATAGAGTTTACTGATGTGAAACAGCACTGGACTAATCTCAGGGGAATTAGTTCATGAAGGTAAGATGGCGATAATAATGGATGGTTAGGTAAATTCATGAACAAAAAGCGTGTTAATAATGATAAATGAAAATATTAAACCATATTTTGGGTCAATATCATAAGTGTATATGTCGCACTCCTATTTAGGGGAATTACGATTTGAGACACCAGTCTGGATCGTTATGCTTTCAGTAACTGAAGCTGACACACCAAGATGTAGATTGTAACATAACTTTGTACTTTATTACAAGATGGCGACCGTGTCGTTCACCGTCAAAGGTCCGATCTCAAGTCCTCTGTTCTAAGTTCTCTACAAAGTTGAATACATCTCAAGACTTATATAATTATAAAAGTTATCACGTGGAAATTTTCCCGCCAGTGATGGCATTTTCTACGGAGGAAATAAGCTGTTAGTTCTTGCTAAGAAATTTCATGGCTACGAGCGTGACTGCCATTTAGCTACTTCTTCACATTGCAAAACGAATAGAACGATTTCAACTATGTCTACATTGTCATTTACTTTAAGCTGAGAAGGAAAATCTTGAATTAACAACTAACGGAGATATTCGTCTAGTCAAGACCATTGGTCAACCTGACGCAAAGTCGGGAAGGAATTCTGTGAAAGGCGAATCAGACTCTGGTGAGTGATTCCTCTCTTGTGTTTCAGCAGATCTGTCTTTGACATAATCAACACGGTAAACATTTTTTCATAATAAAATGTCAACATTTTAATAACAGTTTTCGGAATACAAACAGTGAATGAGGGGTCTGCATGGAACTATAGTTTATAAGTAAGCGTATGAACTCTGAATTTCAGAAGTTAGAGTAGGTGCTATCGAAAACGTAGTCACCCTATCTATGGAAGAAAGGGGTCTTCCGTTGTCGAGAACAGATTCAGCATACTGCAGGTAAACGAGTCATCAGTCATATCTCTCTGTTAATCAAGTCAAATCTAAAGTACATCATTGTCATCAGTCGATCGCCAAAGTCACTTATAAACAATGTCAATACAAACGGCGTGTTTCTGAATTTCCATCGCTTCTTAAAAGCTTCGTAACTTAATAGAATATCTTCTTGCCAATGGTTTTAACCTTAACTACGATGACAATAATGAAACAGGTTATTTCGAGCTTTGTGGTTTACTGTTTACTCCT
Organism: Ptychodera flava; assembly: GCF_041260155.1. NCBI lineage: Eukaryota > Metazoa > Hemichordata > Enteropneusta > Ptychoderidae > Ptychodera > Ptychodera flava. The sequence goes on from NW_027248277.1 coordinate 27,170,115, forward strand.
TAGTCAATTTAATGCAAGTTTCATGGCATTGCAAAATAATATTGCACTCAAGGGAAAGGTTTGCCCTTTTCGACGTATTCACGGCATTATCTGTCCGGCTCTATCATAAAGGGACAGTCTTTTTACAAAATTGGCTTTTCAGGAGCTTACACTAAAATAAGGATAGGCGATTCTTTCAGCGCTCATTGTAGCTTTTGGTCAATGTTTTTTAAAACTCTTCGTCCAAAACTAAAAGACGTAATTTTCGTTAGCTGAATATTTATCATTTCAAGGCCAAATTTACCACCAGTTTATACAAGGAACCGTTCAATCTTTCAGAGGGTCAAAATCTGAGGTTACTTTGACGTAGGACTCCAAGAAGGGGAAAATATTTTCATTTGCCATTGCGGTTTGCTACATTTCAAAAAATGTTATATCTGAAAAAGACAATCATTTAAATTATTTCCACACCTACGTATTAGAGACTCTGCAATACCAAACATAAATAACACCATCGGAACTAATTTTGAATAATTTGATGGTGAAGTCATGTCGATTTAATCTGCAAATATAAGCTTATCTCCTTTTTTTACATTAAACACAAATGCGTAAGTGTAAATACATACAAAGTTGCTTGTTATCAATACATTGTTATCACTTTTAATTTGGAATTTTGGAGGTCAAACGACCTGTACAAGAGAGACAAATTTCACGTAATGTATGTTAGAATCATCAAAGTTTGCATACGTGGTCCCATGGATCATCAATGTAGCTCAAGTGGTAAGCTGAAGGGAATGCAGAGTCTGTGAAAAACTGTACAAATTACCTCTCTACTCAGCAGTGATTTGCTAGGTTCAAATATCTACGGAGGAAATGTCTTGTGAGTTCTTGCTTAAAAATTTTATGGCTACGAGCGTGACAGCAATTTAGCTACTTCTTCACTTTGCAAAACTAATAGAACGATTTCAACTTTGTCTTCATTGTCATTTACTTTAAGCTGAGAAGGAAAATCTTGAATTAACAACTGACGGAGATATTCATCTAGTCAAGACCATTGGTCAACCTGACGCAAAATCGGGAAGGAATTCTGTGAAAGGTGAATCAGACTCTGGTGAGCGATGTTTTTGTTTGACCAGATCTATCTTTTATATCAGTAACACAGTTAATATTTCTTCAAAATAAAACTTCTAGAGTTAAAAAACAAGTTTCGGAATACAAACAATGAAAGAGAGGTTTCCATGGAAGTGTACTTTATAAGCAGGCGTATGAACTCTGAATTTCGGGAATAAGAGTAGGTGTTATAAAAAATATAATATACCCTATCTATGAAAGTTAGGGGTCCCGAGTTGTCGAGAACAGATTCAGTATACTGCAGGTAAACAAATCATCAGTCATATCTCTCTGGGAATCCAGTCAAATCTAAAGTATATCTTTGTCATCAGTCGATCGCCGAAGTCACTTATAAACAATGTCAATAAAACCAACGTCTTTCTGATTCTCATCGCTTCTAAATAGCTTCGTTACTTTATGGAATGATCTTACTGCCAATCGTTTTATCTTACGACGATGACAACAATGAACTAGATTTTCTCGAGCTTTCTGGTTTACTGTTTACTCCGTAGTCAATCTAATGAAAGTTTAATTGAATTGCAAAATCATTATGCACTCAAGGGAAAGTTTTGCTCCTTGGGACATATAGCCACATGTGGTTCAAGCAGAATCTGCCTGGCTCTATAATATATGGACACTCCTATTCCTAAAATGGCTTATCAGGGGCTTACACCAAATTAGGATCGACGATTCTTACACCGTGTATCATCGCCTTTAGTCAATGTTGTTTGAACGTTCTACGTCCATCATTACAAGACGGAATTTTTCGGAAGCTGAATATTAACCATTTTAAGGCAAAATTGACCGTCAGTTGATACAACGGAGCCTTCAATCTTACGGAGGATCAAAATCTTAGGGGTCATGCATCTTCATGTACGACGCCTAGAAGCGGATCATACTTGTATTTGCTTTTAAGGTTTGCTAGATTGAAAAATTGTCATAGCTGAAAAAAACAATCATTAGAATTATGTCAACACCTTAGTATTATAGACTAGGCATTGCCAAACATCATAATAAGGAAACATAGTTCATCATACCACGCAACAGTCATCGTGAAATGCGGAGTCAATGCTTTGTTAAATAAAACTGGTCAGAACGTAGACTCTTGATTATTTCAATATATAGGCAGAGGTGTGCCGAAATTAACTTCTGTATTTCAGGCGTTGAGTGAAAATGTACAATGGTGAGCACACACATCGTGAGGCGCTTTGACAGACAGAAGAGCGGCTAAATTCATAAATTCGACAAATTTTCGACAGATGAAATTTCACATTTTACACTTTGTTGCTTGCTGGAGCCGGGTTTTGTTTACAAATTCAACTTTAATTTCGAAAGCTCATTACTAACGGACATGCCTCGTTCATATCATTTTTCTTTCGATACATTATTTTATTTAATTAAGGGCGTGGTTATGATTGAAGTATAATGATGAAAATGTTAACTTTCAGACGGCGCTGCAGGAACACTCGTCTTTGTTGGGATAAGTTTGTCAGTACTAGTTGGTATATTATTAATACTATCAATGATAAAGCAACGGTGCAAGAAATCCAGAAAACAAAGGACAGAACTTGAGCAGAGTACCAGAGCAGACGACACTCATTCTGCATCTGAAGGAAGTGACATTGAATATCCAAACTGGTTTGGAACTTCTCAAATTTCTTAGCTGGATAATTAGCATTCTGTCTTGAACGACAGAAAAAAATTGTGATTTTACATAAATCCAAAATGTGCAGTCCACTAAACCAACAAACAAACAGAAACAAAAAGAACACAAACACAAAAAAACAAGTAAACAAATATCACAAAAGGAGATGAAAGTTGAGAAGCGACACACAGACTTTTAGTAAACATTTAGGTAATCAATGTAAGTCAGTAAAGTGTCTTTGTATATTAAAAAAAAATACAAATTTAGGAAATATCGGTGCTTGTGTATTTTAACTTTTTGCCCGCACATTGACATGAGTGTTATTTACACACGTTAAATGTTAAACGAAGAGAAGTATGCAGATAATTTGTCTCTTGGATCCTGTTTATGATGCATTTCACATAGTTGTGTAACATGTGTAATTATTGTTGCCTTTAATTTTAAGGCAGCGTATGCTAACATTTTCCAATTCTTACCATTCGAGTAGGCGATCATTATTCACAGGGCTCGTTATATAAACTGAGTACACTAACATGTTTTGGTGACTTAATGCGTATGTACACAGGACTATGTACAGTTTCCGAATTACAGCAATTGATAGGTTTGATGAAAATCGGTAATTCATTGTAAATTAAGTGTTTATTTGCAGTGGTAAAAGTGAAAACTTGTATCTGTAAATTTTCTGCATTTACTTGGAATATAAATTAATGTGGTATTTTATCTAAATGTTTATAAGAAATCATTTACATCATGCTACCATGCCCTAAACTTGCATACGATGAGGAAATATATAAAAGGGGCATTTGGCTTGTAGAGATATTTTGGGGGTAACAAATAAGTAAATAAATAAATAAATAATAAATAAATAAATAAATAAATAAATACTAAATAAATACATAAGTAAATAAATAAATAAATAAATAAATGGTTAATTCAATAATTAGTAGTTTGGAAAGTTACACAGGTGTAGATTTTTTCATCTTCGCTCAAGAAAGGTCTCACCGTACTTTTGGCACTTTGAAAATCTTGTACATGTACTGTCATTTTTATCGTTTTTTTTCACCGACCACAAAACATGACCGAATACACTTCTTAGATGACTCTTGACCCTTTTCCTGTCTCTGCATTAGATCGTTTTTTAACATGTCCGTGATCGCATTGTAATCTGAATAAATGTAATGTAATGAACACAATGCGTGTGTCGTCGTTTGATACTGTGCGCCAGTGTTGTCAACGTAGTCCCAACTTACAAAAATGCTTGGTCTCGGGCACGAATTTCCGACGTTCGATCTCTCGGACGTCCGTTTTCTGCATTTGGGGACTGAAATGGCGAGAATGCCTCATAAGACGACTGAGACACGAGAGGTCATGGTATAAATAAAATCCGTTTGCGCTATATGCCGAGCAATGTTTCAAAATCTCGACCCGCCTGCAACGGGGATTATAGCTTAATATTAACATGTGTTTTAAAAGGAAATGCTTTCCATTGCAGTAAATCAAGCCGGCAGAAATAGACAAACTGCATCAATCATGTATGCTATAAAATAACGTTTTTTTTTAATTAAAATTAAAGGGTCACCTAAATAGGTTTCCTTCAGAGGGAAGTAAAGAAATACCCTTATCTGTTGTTTGCACTGAAACTAAAATGCTTTAATGTTAGCTAAAACTATTTATAATAAACTTATAATAATTTATGATATTGATGATAAGCTTTGTGATGACTACCTTTGGTATTTTCATACTTTTCCACACAATGCAGAATATATCCTTTAGGACCTGACTACTTTCTTCAGATTTTAATTGTGCGCAGCCAACAAATGTACCATTAATCAGGAAATGACACAATGTTCCATATTCCTCTCATCAACGATTCTTCAGCAAATTGATCCGACTCATGCAAGATTAAAGAGATAAATCAGTTACCTTAACACTTACAACATTTGTATCATACTAGCTGTAAATCGGTATATTTTTAAATTCAATTGTTTTGTCACAAACATCTTCGCCGTCTCTTGTAAAACTGCCTCTTCCTGCAACATTTTTTATTGTCTTGAGGTACGGAGTAGTACTTAAACAGCCATTATTTTTCCAAATAAAAAAAATAATAATTACATTAAATTACATTAGTCATCCACATACCCTAAGTGTATCCGTCTTCACAGAACTGAGTACAATAGCCATCTTTGACAAACTGAATATTAGATGCCTAAAGTTTACTTGATTATTTCATGCGTGGCAATCTCCCTAACGAAACTGTCGAGATTATATTGCTCAAGTCGGTCACCAGAGAACAATTCAGAATTGTATCCGGTGTCATTTACTTGTCCCATAGAGAAAACTGCGGCTACGCTAGTTTCCATTCTGCTGTCTTTGAGCCAAATTGTGAAGGCAAGTGATATTTTGATATTGTTCGACATTCTAGACTCTGATAAATAAAAGTATTGCTTGAACTGGTGAAAATTACTACCAATCGTGGTATTTTACTTGCTTGCACAATTTTTTAATGTTGGAAGAAAACGACTCACTGGCTTTTCCTATACTAACGAGCAGCTGATTCACGTTTTTTTGCAAGACAAATAAAGAATAGGACACCATCTTTTATGATGTATTGTGCAAAATGTATTTTCTTCGGACTAAATCAGTGGATGTATTAACTGCTGTTTTGAAAAGGGAGTAGTTTGATAAGGGAAACCAGAGCAATCATTTGGTCGACCGCGGCAGTAACTGTTAGTGTATTCAGTTCGCAAATGTCTTGACAAATGTAAATTCAAAGTGTTTTCACCATAGCACCTAAAGTTTGTCCGTGATGCTGTATTTGAAATTCAAGGGATATTAGAAAATGGAATCATTCTCAGACAAGTCTTTCGTTTACAAGCGATCGCTCGTTTGTTGAACGTTTGTTACTTTCTCTTAAAATGGTTACATTGAATAAAAGTCCGTTGCTAGGCTACGTACGGTTATGACTTCAATGCCAGTTGACCTGTCTCGGGTAACTTTTAGAAGACAGTTATATTTTCTTGCCTGTACCTATCGATTGCGATTCCCCTTCAAGATCGTATGTATTTCAAATTTGACACAATGGTTCATGGGACATTATAGTTATTGAATTTGTCATAGCTTTCAGCTTAATCACCAATTCATTTTGTTAAGGAGCATTGTATACCCTACAGATATTCACAATCTAAAAACTCACCAGTATTGGAAGCAGGAGATGACTGCAGATCGAGAAAACCGGCGACCCGGTTACCTTCATCGAATACGCTGTTGGTAAGCTAGCGTTTAAACATTGGCGGCAGGATGGGTTACTTTCAAGACACACGCTTGAACGTCACAGGACGCTTTTCCCACACGAATGGGCATTGTTAACGATTGTAAAACATTTCATTTCCCCGGACTTCGATATTTTAATGGAAACTGGGCAACAACTTTGACTTAGTTGCATCATGGGTATTCGACATGCTGTTAATCAAATTTAAAGGAGAAAAACGATTCACGCAAACGCCTATGAATTGGTCATAATACCCGGTGACAAACGCTGACGATAAATTGATTCACACTTTACCATTTGAATAAAAGATTTCAATGTTGTTTGGAACAATAGTCATCAGAAGTCAACTTATCTGGAAAAAATAGTACTACAAGGTGACGCGAGGCTGTGACGGTCTGCCAACACTATCCGACATTGAAGCCGTTGGTTCGCATTTATGTTAATACTGCTCGTGCCGTCGTGGCCTCGGCGTTGAGGCAGACAGTAAGAGTTTTGTGTGATGTGTCGGTTTGTACCTTAACACTCTCCCAACTAATATCAGCGAAAAAGCGAATAATTAAGGGTAGACCCATTTGGCAGACACTTATGTTTAAACTGATTTTTCACTATTAAAATGAATTGATACATCAGACAATCTGAGCTGCCAACCAAATCACTAAAGATCATAAAATAAGTCAATTAATAATTATTTGACATGATGCTGCTGTACACATTTACAGTACTGGAAGATCAACACCTGTATCATGTTTTATAAAATTTGAGACAGTATTTCTTGACATATCAGCTGAGAAAATTCATGAAATATACAAATACTCAATTAATTGACACGATACGCCTCAATGCCTTTGCATGGAACTACAACACTATAAGATCAATATCCGTATCAAGTTTCATGCAATTAGTTGCAGTATTTCTAGACATATCACACTGATCAGTTCTTTAAATATGAAAATTATAAATTAATGACAAGATCTTGCTAAATGTATTTGCATAAAGTTACACAGCTCTTTACCGAGTTTCATCTAATTCGAGTTGGTATTCCTTGACATAAAACCCTAATTACGGAAATTAATCAAATATGCAAATAAGTTAATTGATATGATTCTGCTAAATGTCTTTGCACATAGCTAGAGCTCTGGTGAATGAACAAAGTACCAAATTTCACCAAATTTGTGTTGGTATTTCCTGACATATTACTGGAATTATGAAAAATCATGAAATATGCAAATTAGCAATTAATCGGCACCATAATGAACAATGTTTTTGTGTACTATCAGAGATTTGTGTGACCAACACATGCACATAGATACATAGCTCTTTTTCAAAAAGCATTTATTACTCAACTTAGCACTAAATATGCGTGCAACATCCAAAATAATAGACATGCATATGTATTTAACTTTGTTATCCTTGTACCAAGTTGAAAGGAATCTGCCATGGCATATTTGAGATATCTGCGTGGATTGACGAACCGACCTACGGACAGACGCATGGAATGACGCAGCCCAAACCACAAGTCTCCTGCACTTCCTTTTCGGGGACTGAAAAGGACAAACGGTGGTTAACAAAGTAATACCACACTTTGTTTCATTGTAGTTGTTTTTGATAGACATCACAGTCTCAAGGCCACCGTTGGATTCATCAAATGAGATTCTGATTACAATACAATTTATATCCCTCCTGATTTGTTAGCCATTACTGCTTAACTATTCATCCACTGAAGTAGCGCTAAAGTAACATCGAAACCTGTGATAGCTCAGTGTGTTCTTTTTGACATCACTGTAATGAAACAGTCTTTATGTGGTTACACTTGGTAAAATTTCTACGGCTCAACAATGGTTTCACTTTTTAGTAAAATGTGTTTTACCAGCTCTATACATACATCATGAAATCCTGTATCTGAGTCTTGGGGATGTTTATCCCATGTTGGTATTTAGGTTGACTCGATGGACATATATTTTATCCTTGTTCTCACTGGGACGTCCACTATTTTGATGTTAAAGTTTTTTACTTGAAAAAGTTGGTCTTTACGTTTGTTCTTAGTCGTTCTTTTCCCTCACGGCGTAAGACGCGATAATCTTCCAGGGCCACAGATACACGCCTAATTCCCAAGAAACAAAGAACACAGCTGTCTACTAGCTACCCTTTTTCATCATAATAATGATACAGCACCATACCTTAGTCTACATTTTAACATCTGCTGCTACCAAATTGCAACCAGCGGCGAACGCATCTTTGGTTTGACAGGCCCTCTAGGATAATAACCATTTATCAGTAAGAGAAGGCGGTACTTAATTCACTGTTCATATAGAAATGTCAGCCGTTTCCATGAGCACTGTGTTGAAGTAAGGGAAGAGTATACCAATCTGAAAGTGCAGCGAAAAGTTCTTGTTCGAAACGAATAATCCACTACGTGTAAGTTGTCAGTGTCTCATGATTTGTAGCAGACGTATTTAAGGCTGTTATATAATCACAGCAGGCATCTAATTATTATGGTACGTGCAGCAATCATTCGGAACGGCTGCTGCAGATATTTCCGTGTGTTGTTCCTTTTATCGCAGCTTTTACCTAAAATCAAATGACTTCTTACAAGTGTGTGCTTAAAGTAACGCAAAGTATCGTACGTCCATCCTCACCCATTTTTCTCATCCGTCGATGAATGCAAATTATATAATTTTTAGGTTTACACTCAGAGATAGAACATTTTGATCAGGAGTCAACAATAATTCGTTCGCAAAATCATATAACACTGGTTAATGTTGTTATAGATTTACAGTACTTATATTTCCTTCATAATCACACACAGACATAAATCATGCACGTTATCTCAGCTCTGATGCTCATGGTTTTCAATGCCGCGACATTCATTGTAGATGCTGAAGATGCAATAGTTCCCAAAAATCGGAGAAATTTGAAAGGTAAGGCCAATGGAAAATATCAACGGGCAAGATTATTTAAAACTTGACAAGGTTGTTGGTTTTTTAATTTTTTCATCACTTTCGTTTTTCAGAGTTCCTTGGAAAAAAGCCTTTGTACTTAATATTCTCTCACGCTAGTTAGCAACATGAACAGAATAGATTTTAACATTTAGCTATTTTATGCATGTAGTTTCTGACAAAGATTATGTTTCCATGTTGCTAAATGCTGTGACTTTTTCTGATATTTAAAAACAGCATTGATACGCTTGAAACTGCAGTGTACAAATGTAAAAATAGCGGACGCTAGACGCGTCTTTACGCGTTCAAAATGTACATGTCGGTGTTCAAATTTGAACGGCTGGTGTTCACATCGTTAACACTAGTGTTCATATTATTAACAATAATGTTCTAAACCTGAACACGATGTGTTAACAACCATCTCCTTCAAGTGTTCAAAAACTCAGCATCACAGAAATTTTACAATATTCTGAAACAGTTAACAATCTTTTGTGTTTTTTACTTTACATTGGCTATATTAACTTTACTACTGCCTCGCTGTCCGGCATTCGTACACGGATTTTGGTATGACAAATTTCACACTAAGTGAAAAATATTTCCGGTCTACAATTGCTGAAAGCATGTTTTTTCTAAAAAAGGAAGTATAAAAAATAATTTTACACGTTTATTTCGGGTTGAAATTTTGAAAATTTAAAAAGACAATCAGAAACTACCATGGACGTTTTAATTTTAACATCGACGTGCAAGAGGCGTTCTACTTCTAAACACTTGGTGTTCAAGTTTGGTGCCTTTTCTTATCCCATGATGCATCAAAACGGAAGTTGTGACATTTTTTGTAAGCGCACGCTGAAGTCGTGATCGTGTGGAAACAAGACCAGAAGGGGTAAGTTTTCTCTCCAAAATAGTAAAAGGTTTTAGATTTTGAAGCATCTTTATTATTATCCTTTGAAATTATTGTATTGTACTATGAAATAGCTTAACTACGTGAAGAAATCTTGAATTCTTTCAGTGGCTGGTATACCAACAACTAGCTGTGAATACGCAGTGGTACTTTTGGCCATGGCCTATCGATCGATCTCACTCGGGTCAAGGGTCATCGCAACACACTCTAGCGATAACCCTTGACCTGAGCGCGATCGATACGCCTTGCATAGTACCGCTGCGTAATCACAGCTAACACATGTCTTTTAGTAGACACAATCGCATGTAAAACATCAATTAAACATGATCGTACAGTATACAATGTATTGTGTCAGCATATGAGAGTTTGGCTTTTTTATTTAATCAGTTGATGACAAGAATAAGCAAATATTTTTAAACATTATTGAAAAGAGGCTCCCCTCAGCCCCTTGTCTTTCATAGAAAGTCTTATCTCGACATATTACCTATTGTTGCATTATTTTCAGGATGTAAAAAAATGGACTTAACTGAAAATCGAAGAGTTGTTACAGAAGAGGTAGCTGTTTTGGAACCAAGCTTGAGAACCCCAATTCATCTCTAATGTAGATTTAAACTTTCAAGGGTCAGTAACTGAATTTTGATAAGTTTCTGTATTTGTTTTCTTAATTAATCTAAGCTTTGGTAGCATGCTACGATCAACTATATGTTGCCGGAGAATAAGCTTTCACAGACGTGTAGTCTCCCTCATCGGATGCAAGGGTGGAATGAAAAATTAAAGCTGAAAGCGACAGAAAATTCAGAGTAAAAATGTCCACTCTGAATTACTGAATTTTCAGAAATTTTCACTCTGAATTTCCTGTCACTTTCTGCTTCAATTTTTCATTCCCCCTTGCATCTGATGAAGGAAACTTCACGTTTTTAAAAGCTTATGCCCCTGTCACATTTAGTTGATCGCAGCATGCTATCAAACCTAAGATTATTTTGTATTGTAGCTCAACGCGTTTCTTGTTCTTAGCAACTGGTTTTAGCTTTGCAGTCACCTAAATATGTGGATGTGTAGCATTGTACTCAAATTTGTACATAACAAGGTTTTTCTTGAAAACAGCCTGTACGAATCCTTTAATATTTGAATTACACGTTCCAAGAGATTACCCAAGTCAGATATGTTTAAATTATGATGAAATATGCAAATTTATGTTTTTTAGGCTGATTTTGCTATTTTTTGGGTAAAAATCTCTCTCTTTTACAGACGTCATCAATATTTGAACATGTCCCTAATATGACCGTAGTCAAATTTGTGCTATCTGTCATGAAATATTCAAATTTTTATATTTCATGGCATTTTGTGTCATTTTTGGTAAAAAAACTTTTAAAAATCTTCTTCAAACTGCTCATTTAACAGCTTTGATATTTAGGACATAGATCTCTACTGATAGCCTTTTTCAGATTTTTCAAATTATGGAGAAATTTGCAACTTTGTATTTTTGAGACATTAAAGACATTTCAGAAATTTTTAAGATATTAGGGATTACCAGAATGTAATATATATTCAAGTTAAGATAAAATCTATGTTTTCTTTTATTTAAGGACGATTTTTACCATTTTTGGTAAAAAAAAAATTGTATACAAATTAATAGCAGGGTACACCAGAATTTGAAAGGGCTTTACGATTATGTTTTTAATTTCTGAGAAGTAGATTTTTGAAATGTCACCGATTTATTTCAGGGTTTATTTAAAGATATTACAAACAAGCAAAATTTTTGGTTTATGAAGGACTTCGTTGGAGAAGGAAATAGGTTTTATCCTGCCAAGGACCAACTTTCCCCACTTTCTGCATGTTGTGCCTTACCGTGACACTTTGACAACTTGACATGTTGTGTTTACTTTAGTGTGGACACTATACACCATGTGAACTAGAGAAGCCTCGACTAACTTCTTTTCTTCAAATTTACAATTGTCTATACAAGAGGAAAAGTCTTTAAGAAGCCATGTTACAAAAATGGAGTATGCATTTCATACATATACGTCTTTTCAACACAATGAGTAAGCCAAATTGTGAGCTTTTTCAGATGAGTTTTGTACGTTTTAAACAAGTATGAACATAAAACGTAACCCACAATATCTAAATAAAACCAGATTTGTCATTACTTTGTTCATGTTTTTTAAAGCGATCTACAGTGTTTGTGGGGATTTTTTATTGCTTATGTTTTTTGATAGGAGGGTGTTAACACCGTTGGTAGTTTCCTCTGACAAACTTTACATACAAAGTGGCAATGTTTATTTGCCCATTTTCCAGTAAATTATTGTACTTTATTCTAAAAATTTTTGTGTATTTTTAGAATAAAATAATTTAACTGAATATCAGTGGTCTGTAATGTTATTTCCAGGCTTGACATCCCCTGAACGCCCAAAATTAAAGGTGTTCAACAAAAGCGCATCATGTGTTCTAGCCTTTAACACACTTATCGTTGAACGGCGTCCATGCGTTCAAAAAGTGTTACAGTCCTTTGAACGCGTAAATGCGTTCAATTTTTGAACACGTCATGTGCAACGAGTGTTCTGATATGGAACACCATGGTGTTCAATATAATGTCTGATGAACACTCAATCAAAATGTTCACACATGTGTTCAAAAATTGAACGTCGGTTGAACACGTAGTGTTAAATTTCTGAACGTCTAGACGCGTTCAAAAAGTGTTACAAAAAGGCGTTTAATTGGTGTTCTATCCTTTAACACTTAACTTTACAGTGTGTCATAGGTGGAGAATGCATTTATCTTCAACGACAAGGAAAAAGAATTTATTGGGTAAAAGTAAAATATGGTATAGGCGATTTTAAATCGCAGTAGTTGACAATACCCACACGGTAGTTGTTTACTGAGAGTAAAGTAAAGATATCTGTTAGTCAAATTTCATCAATGCTGCAAACTTCACTTCCTCTGTCATGTAATTTAAGTTACAGATATCATTACTCTGTACTTGAGTAATATGAGTTTATATATATATATATATATATATATATATATATATATATATATATATATATATTATATATATATATATTAATTATATTATATATAATATTGTATATATATATATGTATATGTTATGTATATATATATATATAATATAATTATATTATATATAATATTGTATATATATGTATATATATATATATATATATATATATATATATATATATATATATATATATATATATATATATATATATATATATATATATATATATCTGCGTCGATTGACGGACCGACCTACGGACAGACGCATGGAATGACACAGCCCAAACCACAAGTCTCCTGCACTTCCTTTTCGGGGACTGAAAAGGACAAACGGTGGTTAACAAAGTAATACCATACTTTGTTTCATTGTAGTCGTTTTTGATAGACATCACAGTCTCAAAAGGCCACCGTTGGATTCATCAAATGAGATTCTGATTACAATACAATTTATATCCCTCCTCTGTGCTCTCCCTGGCCTTTCGAAATTGTTAGTAAATTTACGAATTGGGTTCAAAAAATATTAGTAAGCAGAAATTATGTTATTCTGAACCCATCAACTTTCAACAAGCACTTCTGGTACTCAATAGATGATTTTAAGGGGATAGAAATGATGAATGATTTCATTATAGACAAAAGAAAATGAAAAATCCCTTTTTAGTTTTTTTGACAATGAACACTCATATTTTGATACGCATTTTCAAAAGATTTATTGAATAACACAGTACATCATGGGTCATGAATGCTTGTAACATTTAAATTTCTTCCTTGTCTCGCAGCTCAATAAAGTGTGTAATTTTGGTCAACGGCCAATGAATATTATTCAATTACTCTATCTTTATTACACAACATAACATGTTCAAGTATATTGTGACACAAATCGTAACTCCCTTTGTGTGTGTACTCAGTGGTTGATGATTATATATATTAATTTATGAAGCGGTCATTAATATTATCAAATATTATCAGTGTTTGCACAAATTTAGATGCTAGAAATCTGTCCCGTTTTTCATATTTGGAAAGCTCTGTTACTTTGAAAGTATGCACGTCATCCATGGGTACTAGGTGGTGCCACTATATAGCTGCAGTCATTATGCCATGTTCATCTCTAAAATACTTTTTAAACAACCACTGATCAGAACATCTGGCAGTCTGTGGTTTCGCACAAATTTTGTCTCATCTCAATCAAACTTAAGTACGCAAACTGAGACTGGTGATCCTGCTAATGTTTCTTAGAGACAGTTACACTTTTAAAACGCTGCAGATGATCGTCATGTATTTTTTTGTCTGGATAAACTTTTTGGTCATGGGACTGTGCACAGCATTTTCTCTGGATCATAGAAAACTCAGTATTCATAACATTTGCTGAGACAGATTTTTGTAAAATATTTTGAAGGAAACCTATTAAAATTGGCCAGCTGACTGAAAAATTCAATTTGCAGATCGTCAAATGACAAATCTATATACAAGATTTCCGGCTCGCTTCCACCTCCATGCACAGAAAAACACTTTGCAGTACATGTTCAACCATGCGCGGTCCGGACTGCAGTTCTGCTGTAGTTCGACTGTCTTTCAGGCTGACTGTTCTTGATCTCTTCTAGCTCTGCGGTTTCATTGTTTCGTATTTTTTCATATCAGTTGCCGTTTTTATGCCCAACTTTCTTTCCCAACTGGATACTATCAATCCAAAGTATTTGTAACTGCCCGCTTCCCTCGATCCGCTTCAACATACAGTCCATTCGGAAAGTTGACAGCATGTGAGTGTTTGGGTGTCTCGAAACTACCGTAATGGGGTGGTAATGCATGACACACCACTATGAGATTACAAGACCTGGGGATCTTGAAACCTTTTCGCGCATGCTCATGTTATCACAGGTCAAAGTCCAAAGCCAGCTATCACCATGTGTCGATGCGCCGATGATAGGGGCATGCAGGTTTTGAAAGACGAGATATGACAGTATTTCCCCGGAATTCACAATCTTGACCGAAAATCAGGCTTCAAAAATAACAAAATCGTTCGTAAATGGCCGATCGGGCATTCATTTTTTTTCGTAAATTTTCATTTTTGTTCGTAATTTACGAAAGTTACGAGCGACAGCGAGAGCACAGACTCCTGATTTGTTAGCAACTACTGCTAAACTATTCATCGACTGAAGTAGCGCTAAAGTAACATCGAAACCTGTGATAGCTCAGTGTGTTCTTTTTGACAACACTGTAATGAAACAGTCTTTATGTGGTCATACTTGGTAAAATTTCTACGGCTCAACAATGGTTTCACTTTTTGGTAAAATGTGTTTTACCAGCTCTGTACATACATCATGAAATCCTGTATCTGAGTCTTGGGGATGTTTATCCCATGTTGGTATTTAGGTTGACTCGATGGACATATATTTTATCCTTGTTCTCACTGGGACGTCCACTATTTTGATGTTAAAGTTTTTTACTTGAAAAAGTTGATCTTTACGTTTGTTCTTAGTCGTTCTTTTCCCTCACGGCGTAAGACGCGATAATCTTCCAGGGCCACAGATACACGCCTAATTCCCAAGAAACAAAGAACACAGCTGTCTACTAGCTACCCTTTTTCATCATAATAATGATACAGCACCATACCTTAGTCTACATTTTAACATCTGCTGCTACCAAATTGCAACCAGCGGCGAACGCATCTTTGGTTTGACAGGCCCTCTAGGATAATAACTCTTTATCAGTAAGAGAAGGCGGTACTTAATTCACTGTTCATATAGAAATGTCAGCCGTTTCCATGAGCACTGTGTTGAAGTAAGGGAAGAGTATACCAATCTAAAAGTGCAGCGAAAAAGTTCTTGTTCGAAACGAATAATCCACTACGTGTAAGTTGTCAGTGTCTCATGATTTGTAGCAGACGTATTTAAGGCTGTTATATAATCACAGCAGGCATCTAATTATTATGGTACGTGCAGCAATCATTCGGAACGGCTGCTGCAGATATTTCCGTGTGTTGTTCCTTTTATCGCAGCTTTTACCTAAAATCAAATGACTTCTTACAAGTGTGTGCTTAAAGTAACGCAAAGTATCGTACGTCCATCCTCACCCATTTTTCTCATCCGTCGATGAATGCAATTTATATAATTTTTAGGTTTACACTCAGAGATAGAACATTTTGATCAGGAGTCAAAAATAATTCGTTCGCAAAATCATATAACACTGGTTAATGTTGTTATAGATTTACAGTACTTATATTTCCTTCATAATCACACACAGACATAAATCATGCACGTTATCTCAGCTCTGATGCTCATGGTTTTCAATGCTGCGACATTCATTGTAGATGCTGAAGATGCAATAGTTCCCAAAAATCGGAGAAATTTGAAAGGTAAGGCCAATGGAAAATATCAACGGGCAAGATTATTTAAAACTTGACAAGGTTGTTGGTTTTTAATTTTTTCATCACTTTCGTTTTTCAGAGTTCCTTGGAAAAAAGCCTTTGTACTTAATATTCTCTCACGCTAGTTAGCAACATGAACAAAATAGATTTTAACATTTAGCTATTTTTATGCATGTAGTTTCTGACAAAGATTATGTTTCCATGTTGCTAAATGCTGTGACTTTTTCTGATATTTAAAAACAGCATTGATACGCTTGAAATGCAGTGTACAAATGTTAAGACGCCCCTGTTCGCCTCAGCTGTCATAGGTGGAGAATGCATTTATCTTCAACGACAAGGAAAAAGAATTTATTGGGTAAAAAGTAGAATATCGTAGAGGCGATTTTAAATCGCAGTAGTTGACAATACCCACACGGTAGTTGTTTACTGAGTGTAAAGTAATGATATCTGTTAGTCAAATTTCATCAATGCTGCAAACTTCACTTCCTCTGTCATGTAATTTAAGTTACAGATATCATTACTCTGTACTTGAGTAATATGAGTTTATATATATATATATATATATATATATATATATATATATATATATATATATATATATATATATATATATATATATATATATATATATATATATATATATATAAATCCGAAGTGATTGGTGGTCTTTATTCTGTATTTCCAGGCCATCGGCCCAATATACAAACATAACTCAGATAACATTATTAAATGACAGGAAAAGAAGAAAAACAACAATTCTTGCGGAAAAAAATATATTTTACATTTCGATATCTTTTCTGCGTATCATAGCATGAAATGTAAAGGCTGCTAATCTCTGTAATAAATCAGTATTACTCGAAGACATCAAATCTACAAATTTCCTTTCTGATGGTGATGTGAAATAAATAGCTGGTAAATATTTAATTCTTAAAGTATCAAAAAATGGACAAATCAAAACAAAATGATACTCATCTTCAATCTCACTTCTTTCACATAATACATCTTTCCAAAGATGGGTGTATATATATATATATATATATATATATATATATATATATATATATATATATATATATATATATATATATATATATATATATATATATATATATATATATATATATATAATGTGTGTGTGTTCCTTCTTAATTAATTATTTACTTATTTATTTATTTATTTATTTATTTATTTATTTATTTATTTATTTATTTATTTTATTTAGTTCCTCTGTTAGATAACTCACAATCCTTAGTGCACGCTCGGATGCACAACAACAGAGAAGCTCGATCAACTGGACATGATATATTCCCCGACAATGTCGACATTATTTTAGTGACAGCTGACTTGTACTTAGCAGTTTTGAGCACACCGATTCAAAAGTATACGGCCCCTTGGAAGGTACTTTTGCGACAAAAGATGTTGACGTCGGCAATGGTGTGTTGCTTGGAGTGAGTGAAACAAACGGACTTCAGATCAAAACATCGATGCTTACTGACGGTTGGGATTCGGTACCAAACAGCTGTTGTGTGATTCGTGTTGCGTGGTATGGGCACAAAATTATTGGTGTAAACGACGAGAAAATGCTAGTTTTGCGTGAGGATGTGTCAGCTAGTTGGAAGGTGATTGAAAACAGTGGAGGTGTCCTATCGGTCGTCTACACAAATGAGTTTGGCATACTTGGCCTTTCATTAGACGGTGAACAAATACTTCGAGCCAAAGTTGACCCGTTCGAGTGGATTAGCGGAAGCGTTATCGTACAAATAGATACACCTTTAATTGATTTTACGATGCTACAAGGTAAATTGGTTTACTTGACCGATACATACATCGCTATTTGCGCCGGAGTTTTACCAACACCTTCGTCAAGTGAAAATTTGAACAGAGGTAAGGCAGCATTCATTAGAGTATGGTGAGAGTCTTGCCCTTGAACACGGTGGTTGTAACTTTTCTTTAGGTTAGTCATTGTTATAAATAACTAAATTGCAGATATAAGAGAAATCATAACAATTCGCACACGAATCAGAAAACCTGAGACCTGGGAAAATCACAAATTTAAAGGGTCACATACAAGATTCTAAGTTGTTGTGTACTAGTATATATGCATTTTGATGATTAGAAATGACTTTGTTCCTTTATGAACATATTTTTTTATATGAAAAGACTACAGAAAACTATTCACATGTTATTTGGATTCGCTAGGTCAAGCAACACTACAGTGTTAACATCTCTCCATTCAACTCTGACATTAAAAAATGAAAGCGTGCGTTAAATGTGTGTAGCGTGGAATACTTACTGGGTATGAAAATGGATTGTGGAAAATCTGCTCATTGTATATGCATTATTGTGACGAACAGAGTTGAAAAGCGAATATATACAGTAAAGTGATTGACTTTAGGTTTCAATTGAGACATGAGATGCTATCCTTGCGAGTTAAATCATTATAAAATCCAAACACGCTTTCTTTGGTTTCGTTTTGCTAAGCCTCAATAATCACAAGTGTCCACGGCAACGAATGTGACTACGACATGACATTATTGAAAAGCCATGAGTAGTAATTTGCTAAATTGCCTTTATTCACAAGTTATATAATTTCTATTATTGGCTGAAATCATAATGCTTATTGAATTCCTCAACGCAACAAATATATGAGATTTTGTAATCTAATTTTAACGTGGAATACAATTCAATTCCAGGCTCAAAGAAATATATTTTTATAAAATATCATTGCATGTATTGTATTGTATTGTATTGTATTGTATTGTATTGTATTGTATTGTATTGTATTGTATTGTATTATAGGGTTATTCACAAAATACGGCCCTGTATGGACGAGGGCTCAGTGGGTGACGTATTGGAAGAGCCGAAGGCGAGTCCGATACGTCACTCACTGAGCCCGAGTCCGTACAGGGCCGTATTTTGTGTATAACCCTATTATTATACACCTACCTCCATTAATCGTCAGTATAAAGTAATTCTATGGTAAATTTGAGGAATGCGGCACGCGCGATATGAGTGGAACGCGTGCGATCTACTGCTCCGTAGTACAAGTCCCTTGCGTTGGCACGAAGCCAAATAATTTTCAGTGCAGTACAAGCAAACTTCGATGAATGTTTTCAATTTAATTAGTTTTTAAAAATAAAAATCAATTGCATTTAGACTCAGTTTTGTGTTTAGCGTGTTTTAAGCCTTATACTACGAAAACATTTTGGTGGAAGTTGTTATTATGTCTATAACTCACCGTAAAATAGTTTGTTTACATCCAATAATCGCTAGGTCAAAGGTCAAACAGGCGCGTCGCGCGTCTCCCGTATTCGGGACTCCGCGTACTATACAAAATACGGGGAGTTATTGGACGGTCAAACTCTCATAGGTTACGGCAGTAGGTGTATAATAATGTATTGTATTGTATTGTATTGTATTGTATTGTATTGTATTGTATTGTATTGTTATGTATTGTATTGTATTGTATTGTATTGTATTGTTTTGTATTGTATTGT
Source organism: Ptychodera flava (assembly GCF_041260155.1). Taxonomy (NCBI): domain Eukaryota; kingdom Metazoa; phylum Hemichordata; class Enteropneusta; family Ptychoderidae; genus Ptychodera; species Ptychodera flava. The sequence goes on from NW_027248277.1 coordinate 27,189,830, forward strand.
ATTGTATTGTATTGTATTGTATTGTATTGTATTGTATTGTATTGTATTGTATTGTGTTGTGTTGCATTGTGTTATGTTGTGTTGTGTTGTGTAAGAAAAGATGACGTAACTGAAAGAGGTCACAAGGGAATAACTGTTTATGATTCAAAATGTTATAACATATCATCACAACAACCATAAAACGAACTGTACCTTTTCGCAAATAGTGGGACTGCTTAATATCATGTTGAATGTTGACTCAAAGCATTTGCAGTTGTTGTGGTTTTCATACATTGAATGTGGTTTGCATACATTCAATATGACCATAGCATCAGATAGGACAAAGGTATCGGCATACATATGCAGATCATGGCCATGCATTTCTGTATTTCGTAGTATTCGTACACATATTTCCAACTGAACTCCGTCTTTCGTATTTATGACCTTCGGACAATGGCCATGAGACTGGATGTTCTTTAAACTACGCAAGTAGATAAACAGGCAAGACCACTTCTTCAGGAAAACAGGCTCATCCAATTCAACTAGGCATGTGCCTCTTCCTTCTATTAAGCAATGGCGAGCCTCGTTGACATAGTAGGCTGAAACAGTTTGTCTTATGAGATCTGCATCCTTTATGTTTTCATATTCCATCTGGATGTTTATAAACCACTTATCGTGTTAATAAATGAAAGGTCTGAGCACAACTGAAAGGCCTGAGCTTAAGATCAATCGATCTATTGGACACATGTTCATCTCCCACTCAAGTGTACGACTGAAGGTCGTTTGTTGCGGTTGCTGCAGATCATTTACAATATAATACAGACAAAACTGGTAAAGTTGAATATAATTTACTGGTAATGTTTTTTTTTTTTTCTGAGCATTACTGGGTCTACTCATAGAAAACACGATAATAAGAATGCTTATTATAATATGCTTAGCTGGAATCCGGCAATCTGATCGGCAGGAGCCGGATTTTATATTCTCAACAAGAAGACCTACGCGCCGCGTAACATTTTTGAGCTCGCGCAAATTTCGAACGCCAACTTGAGAGCTCAACGCGCTATAATGTCGAACAAGTCTATGGCTTCAGATTGATTTTGATTGTTGAATTTTAGTCTAGTGCAGCTTGACGAACCAACAAATGAAGAGTTTCTGTAAGCAGCAGAGGCTATGTAACAACAACATAATTTTTAAAAGTTTTTTGATCGTATTTTGATGTAAAATTCTTCAAGTTCGATGTCTAATCGCGATATCGATGCGTTGCGAAACCGTATTTTATGAATTCAACTGTGCACGAACGCGCGTTCTGAAACATTCTATTTTAGAGTTTGTATGAGGCTGGGCGCTTCTGAACTTTCGTGCCATTTTCGGCCCTAAATAACGACATTGTCCACCTGTTTTAACTTTAGCATAATATGTAACAGGTCTGACCTGAGAGCGAGCGCAGCGTAGGGTTATTGATGTCATTGATGTTTTCAGGCGATAGCATGCTAATTTCTGTGTTTATGCATGATGCATACTATTTATGACATTGAGCTGTCAATTGTTTTCTAGAATAACATTAAAAGATTATTATAGCAATTTAACTCGGAAATGCCTAGTTCTCAACGAAAATTATTTAAAACTGGTAAATTACATGATTCCGATCAGTTTATTGTAACAGGGGTGGGAACAGAGGCAGTCTTAATGTAAAACACGTACTTGATATTCCCGTCGGTAGCTCTCAAGCACACGACTTTTAATTCTCGCGTGAGTTGACTGTTCGTTCTCGCGAGAGTTGGCTTGTTTCAAAATGGCGGCGCCTTGTGATGACCGAACCAGGCTTTCAAAAGTGATCGAAAATAGTCATTTTGAACCAAATTTCACACTTTCTTAGGAATACAGAGATTCTTTTGTCGGAAATACACATTGTCGAGTAGGATTTATGGTAGATGATTTCTTTAATTTCACGCAATCCGTGTAAAAGTATTCAAAATGGCCGCCTCCATGTTTTAGTGCTTTCTTTTCAAACTCGTAGGTATATAGAGATTCCATTCTAATTTTCGTGTACACGCGTTAGTCTTTCGGCCGCTCTCGCTGCGCTCGCTAATATGTAACAGGTCTGACCTGAGAGCGAGCGCAGCGTAGGGTATATCGTCATTGATGTTTTCAGGCAATAGCATGCTAATTTCTGTGTTTGATGCATGATTCATAACTTAGCCATTGACTCGTCAAGGTTGAATTGTTGTCAATTGTTTTCTAGAATGGCATTTATAGCAATTTAACTCGGAAATGCCAAGTTCACAAACGAAAATTATTTAAAACTGGTAATTATATTATTCCGATCAGTTTATTATATTGTAGCAGGGGCGGAACAGAGGCAGTCTAATGTAAACACGTACAGTACGTCTTGATATTCCCGTCGGTAGCTAGTTCTCAGCCCACTATTTTTAATTCTCGCGTGAGTTGACCGTTCGTTCTCGCGAGAGTTGGCTTGTTTCAAAATGGCGGCGCCTAGTGATGACCGATCGGGGCCTTCAAAAGTGATCTAAAATAGTCATTCTGAACCAAATTTCACATTTTTTGAAACAGAGAGATTCTTTTGTCGGCAGTACACATTGTCGAGTAGTTTTTGTGGTAGATGATATCTTTAATTTCACGCAATCCGTGTAAAAGTATTCAAATGGCCGCCTCCATGGAACTGTGCTCTCTTTTCAAACTCGTAGGTATATAGAGATTCCATTCTAAATTTCTTGTACACGCGTTAGTCTTAATGCTCGCTTCGCGAGCGGCCTTCGGCCGCTCTCGCTGCGCTCGCTATTATGAGGTTAATATTTAACAGGTCTGACCTGAGAGCGAGCGCAGCGTAGTAGGGTATATCGTCATTGATGTTTTCAAGCAAAAGCATGCTATTTCTGTGTTTGATGCATGACGCATATTTTGGCCTTGCTGTCAACTCGGAAATGCCAAGTTCACTAACGAAAATTATTTAAAACTGGTAAATTATATGATTCCGATCAGTTTATTGTAACAGGGGCGGGAACAGAGGCAGTCTAATGTAAAACACGTACTTGCCCGGCCTCGGCGTCGGTAGCTCTCAGCACACGATTTTTAATTCTTGCTTGAGTTGACCGTTCGTTCTTGCGAGGTTTGGCTTGTTTCAAAATGGCGGCGCCTAGTGATGACCGATCCGGGCCTTCAAAAGTGATCGAAAATCGTCATTTTGAACCAAATTTCACATTTTTTGGAACAGATAGATTCTTTTGTCGAAAATACATATTGTCGAGTAAGATTTGTGGTAGATGATAACTTTAATTTCACGCAATCCGTGTAAAAGTATTCAAAATGGCTGCCTCCATGGAAGTGCTCTCTTTTCAAACTCGTAGGTATATAGAAATTCCATTCTAAATTTCTTGTACACGCGTTAGTCTTAATGCTCGCTTCGGCCGCTCTCGCTGCGCTCGCTTATAACGGTGCGCTCGGGTATTTGGTTGCGGATATAAGACCTCTTGGGTGAAAATTAGCATATTTGGGTGAAATAATCACCTCGCTTCGCTCGGTGATTCTTTCCTGCCGAATATGCTTATTTTCAATCCAGAGGTTTTATATCCGCAACCAAATCACCTCGCTTGCCGTAATAACCTCTAAATAATATGGTTAGATACAGTCGAATTTAAAATAAACAACAGCAATTTCAAAATACCTGATTTTAATTGTTAAAATGTAAAATGTATGTTATTATTACTTTAACTTCCTGCTCTTGTGTAATTGCCACGCAAACTCCTTCATGGTAGTTCAACAATTCAAGCCTGGCTTTACAACCTTAAAACAATATCAAGACTATATTTATCTTGCAACATTCTTAAAGCTCATGTTGTTTGAGGTGAGATGAATTTACCGGGAGTCTACAATAAAGCGTCTCTCTCTCTCTCTCTCTCTCTCTCTCTCTCTCTCTCTCTCTCTCTCTCTCTCTCTCTCTCTCACTCATACACACACATTAAATGCATGCATGCATGCATGAATGCATACCTTTTCATGCATGCATTGATTCATGCATACATACATTAATGTCGGTTCATTTGACCCGGAAGATACGCAAAGAAGTGAAAAAAACTCTGAAGTTGTACATGAAGGATGTCAGAGTCTGAATATATGTAATATATATTATGTAGAATACTCAACTATACGGTTAGTGACCCACTTTTTTCAAATATAAAATCGTGCGAGACAATCAATATTGTTAGGCTTACTTATTGAGATGGGTTCCTATTGCAAAGGAGTACATTATTATCCACCTGCGTCCTAACCGTACAGTAAGTTTAGGTTTCTACGGATACGAAGTACAATGCGGTGTACGATAACTTAAGGTGTTATCGGATGCTATTTGACCTTGACCCAAAAAACATCTTTACGTCAACACGGGATAAAGGGGGAGATAATTTTAGATACTTCTTAAAATACATAACTTCACGAAGTTAATCGTCGTGAGTCCAAAACCTTTGATTTTAAATGACATTGTGCTGCTGACCTACATTTTTTAACACGTGCACTGCGTTGCGCGGATTGCGTTCTGTGCACTTTATAGCGGACGTGCTTGAACGCGTTCGCAGTCTTTGTGTGATCGCTCAGTGCAGTCCCGGGAGTGCAGTAAGCAACGGACATCCTAAAAACGCTTCAATTATGACTTTTTCCTGGTAAAATTTGACTAAAAAGGTCTATAATAAGGTTATTCACAAAATACCAGGATTTATGTCCTCGTACAACGTACGCTTTGGTATTGTCCTCGACGTTCAACGTCTATGACAATACTTCCTCGGCACAATGTACTCGGACATAAATCTTGGTATTTTGTTATTAACCATGTATTATAAACTTCACTTGATCTTATCATCTAAACATATTTCCGCACTGATTTTCTTAATTCTATCCAGATATTGACAACACAAGAAGTGAAAGAATGCCGGTGGATTTTACTAAGGGAGGTAAGACGGCGATTAGAATGAGAGTCCAGTAACTTGGATATAGCCCACGATATTCAGTCTTATGTGCAATAGATAATGTAAACTTTATGATGTGAAATTAATTTCCAGCTACTGCTTGCATGCCTATGTGTGTTCTCGAAAATATATGTTCGCGTGTAATCATCCAAATGCTTATATAGTTGACGCGAATCACACATAATCATTTGTCATTCAATTTAGACGAATACTATAATAGTGACTTGTTTCTAGTAGAGAAACAATCATAGGCAGCAGAACAATTTTGAATAGGAGCTTTGCTGTTGGTGCTATTTCGACGCGCTTTCAATTGGTCAAGAAACTTGATGCAGACGTGATGCTTATTATTTCTATGTCAAAACCCTGCATAGAGTATACTGATGTGAACAGCACTGGACTAATCTCAGGGGAATTAGTTCATGAAGGTAAGATGGAGATAATAATCGATGGTTAGGTAAACTCATGAACTAAAAGCATGTTGATAATAATAGATGAAAATATCAAACCATATTTTAGATCAATAGCACAAGTGTATATGTCGCGCTCTTATTTAGGGGAATTACGAGTTGAGGTACCAGTCTGGATCGTTATGCTTTCAGTAACTGAAGCTGACACACCAAGATGTAGATTGTAACATAACCTTGTTCTTTATTACAAGAAAGAGACTGTGTCGTTCACCGTTAAAGGTCTGATCTCAAGTCCTCTAGTCTAAGTTCTCTACAAAGTTAAATACATCTCAAGACTTATATTATTACAAAAGTTATCACGTGGAAATTTTCCCGCCTGTCTTTCATTGTTTCTTAAGATTAAATACGATCACACCACGGAATATCCCGTTCTCGATTGTTCTCATTGAAATCTTAGCCAATAATTAATTAAACTATCACACTATCTCTTATCTGCTTCTCGTACGATCTGAGTCAATGAACTTCACACGCCGCGTCCTCGCTCGTCAAAACGAGTGATGAAGCATGGCGATAGCTGACAATCTACTAAAAATAAAAAAAATCACATTAATCGTAAGGCAGTGTGGTAAAATCTCTACAGGAAAGGGCGTTACATATATACATTCCCATTTTTTGAATTTGCGAATTTTGGAGGTCAAACGACCTGTAAAATGACAGACAAATTTCACGTTATATATGTTAGAATCAAAAAAGTTTCTATGCGTGGTCCTATGGATCATCGATTTAGCTCAACTGGTAAGCTGAAGTATTTGCAGAGTCTGAGAAAAACTGTTCCTTCCCTGGCTGTAGAACTTACCTCAATACACGGCCGTGATTTGCTAGATTCAAATATAATGGCAATATCTACGGAGAAAATGTCTTGTGAGTTCTTATTTAGAAATTTCATGGAAACGAGCGTGACCGCCATTCAGCTACTTCTTCACGTCGCAAAACTAATAGAAAGATTTCAAATATGTCTACATTGTTATTTACTTTAAGCTGAGAAGGACAATCTGGAATTAAGTACTGACGGAGATATTCCTCTAGTCAAGACAATTGGTCAACCTGACGCTAAGTCGGGAAGGAATTCTGTGAAAGGCGAATCAGACTCTGGTGAGTGATTTGTCTTTGTTTGACCAGATCTGTCTTTGACATCACCAATACTGTTAATATTTATTTATATAAACATTTTAACATTTTAATCAGAGTTTTCGGAATACAAACAATGAAAGAGGGGTATGCATGAAAGTGTAGTTTATAGGCAAGCGTATGAACTCTGAATTTTAGAAGTTAGAGTAGGTGTTATAAAAAATATAGTCACCCAATCTATGAGAGAAAGGGCTCCAGCGTTATCGAGAACAGATTCAGCATACTTCAGGTAAACAAATCTTCAGTCATATCTCTCTGTTAATTTAATCAAATCTAAAGTATATCACAGTCATCAGTCGCTCGCCGAGGTCGCTTATAAACAATGTCAATATGACCGACGTGTTTCTGAAATCTCGTCGCTTTGATAGCTTTGTAAGTTTATTGACTTTTCTTATTGCCAATGGTTTTATCCTTTATTACGATGACAACAATGAACTAGATTTTTTCGAGCTTTCTGCTTTACTGTTTACTCCGTTGTCAATTTAATAAAAGTTTTAATACAATGCAAAGTTAAATATGCACTCAAGTGATAGGTTTGCTCCTTGCGACGTAGTCACAGCAGAGTCTGCCTGGCTTAATCATAAGGGGACACTCTTTTTACAAAATTGACTAATCAGGAGCTTACACCAAAATTAGGGTAGACGATTCTTCTACCGCTCATCGTAGCTTTTGGTCGCTATTTTTGAAAGTTTTAAGTCCTTCACTACAAGACGTAACTTTCGTAAGTTGAATATTTAGGCAAAATTCACCTTAAAAAGTTTGGTTTATACAACGGACCGTTCAATCTTACAGAGGGTCAAAATCTGACGGGTCGTTTTAATGTAAAACTCCAAGAAAAGGGTTAATATTTTTATTCGCCATTGTGGTTTGCTAATTTAAGAAAAAGTCATAGCTGAAAAAGACAATAATTTAAATAATGTCCACACCTTAGTATTACAGACCCGGCAAAGCATACATAAGAAACACGTTTGGAACTATTTTTGGATAATTGGATGGTAAAGTAGTGTCAATTTAATCTGCATATATAAGCTTATATCTTCTTTTTCTACATTAAACACAATAGCATGAGTGTATATACATACAAAGTTGTTTGTTTATCATACATGTTTTTCACTTGTTTAATTTGTGAATTTTGGAGGTCAAATAACCTGTACAACTACAGCGGACAAAATTCACGTTAATATATGTCAAAACCACTAAAGTTTGCTAACGCTGTCCTGTGGATCATGAATGTACCTCAACTAGTAAGCTGAAATGAATGCAGATTCTGTGAAAGACAGTTTCTTCAGTGGCTATACAAGTTACCTCAATACACAGCCGTGATTTGCCAGGTTCAAATATAATCGCTTTATTTACGGAGAAATTGTCTTGTGATTTTTTGCGGGCGTGACCACCATTTAGCATTTCTTCACCTTGCAAAACGAATTGAATGATTTCAATATGTCTACATTGTCATTTCTTTAAGCTGAGAACAAAACTCTAGAATTAACTACTAACGGAGATATTCCTAAAGTAAAGACCATTGGTCAACCTGACGCTAAGTCAGTAAAGAATTCTGCGAAGGGAGAATCAGTCTCTGGTAAGCTATTTTTTTGTTTGACCAAATATGTTTTTGACGTCATTAGCCCTGTAAATATTTATTCATATTGAAATTTTACATTTTAATAACATTTTTCGGAATACAAACATTTATTTAAGGACTTAAGAAGGCGATAAAAATGAGAGTCCAGTAATTTGGATAATATAATATTCAAAGCCTTATCACTCCGCTCATGAATATAGCCTATTGTTAAGGATTGGAAATGCGGTTATTGTCGAGGCTCATTCCGAGCTAAAAACGTAACACGTTCACTAGTCACAGGGTGGGCGGGTGGGGATATGGCGCTACTGTGCATAGGCCTACCAAATCTGACATGAGGGAACACCTAGTGAGCTGCCTTCGAACTGTAACCTGTCCTTCGTGTTCGAGGAGCAGCAGATTGACAGGAACTTATTCTTGACTTTTATGCTATTTCAATAATATGAATAATTATTTATTCTTAACAGCTGGCGTTGTAATATCGCTATGTGATGGGCTATGAATATAGTCTAAGATATTCAGTCTTAGGGAGCCGTCATTATTTAAGACCTGGGGGTTTGAGGAATGTGAGGAAGTGGTCACTCAACAAATTGAAAACTCCAGAGGGGTCACTCATAATGTGGAGAAGAAGAGAGGGGATTACTCATTTTCGGGGTGAAATAAATTCAAACCTCTCATATTGCACCATTGCACGCATCAATTTTTCAAAATTTTCGCAGGATCCAAGGACAGAACTGAAGTGAATTCATCCTTTATTATCACAGAACATATGTTTTAATTCAACTCATTCAATGACCATTTTCACAGTTAAGCATGTCACATTCATTATAATCTGCCAGCTGGAGAAATGACAAAAGAAGGTCACAGATTTACCATTGCGGCATATCCATTTGTCTCCAATATCTGGCAAACTGAGAACTTTTCTTTACAAAATGTATTGTCATTGTTTCGTTATTGAATTGTGTTACTCAAACAGTGAACATGCAAAGAAATGTAAGAATATACCAGTTGTCAAAGTCATTTTCATACAGTATTACCGACTGCAAAATGAATTTGAAACAACCCTCAGATTATCAATTTCTCAAAATTTTCAGTAAAAGAGGGGAAACCCCTATCGTGCCCCAATCATGCTCTCCCCTTGTGGTGTTTTACCAGTTTCATTTAGTAAAAAAAAATAAAAAAACACTATTCAGATTGCACTTGACTGCACCATTTTACACATCAATATCTTAGGTTTTCGATGCAAGATAGGTGAAAGCCACCTGTAACACTTTCCCCCTCAGCCTCTCGCGTATTCTTCCACTGTACTTTCAAACTCTGCCCAGTGAGATATCCTAGTGAAAAACCTGTCGTGATACCCATTCGAATTTAAAATGTACTGTATGGTTAGATACTGGAAATAGCATGGGATTTTATATCTTTATTTTGTTGTGACTTTGAATTTCATTTTGATGGTTTCGTCTTTTTCAACCATCATGAGATAACTGATAATAAACTAGCAGGGAATATCAAGATTTGAATGGTCTTTATCGTTGCTGTATATTATAAATTTTACAATGACATCTATTGGTGTTTAACTTTTCTAAGTAGGGTCAGTCAAAATTCAATAGTAAGAGAGGCGGGGTTACTCAAATTCATCATGTTTGGCGGGGTCACTCGAAATTTTGGATCTTCCAATGACATTCCTCCGACCCCTCAGGCCGTAAATAGTGACAACTGTCTTATGTATGATGTATGATTGTGTAAAAGTTATGATACAAAATGAATTTCCGGCTACTGCTTGCATGCATTTGTCTGTTTTCGAAAAGGGAAGATAGCGTATCCATCCAAATGCTTACCCATCATTGGTAGCAGAACAATTTTGAATAGGAGCTTTGTTGTTGATACTATTACGATGTGATTTGAATTGATCAAGAAACTTGATGCAGAGGTGATGTTCATTATTGTTATAGTTTACTTTGTTTGTCAAAATCCTGCATAGAGTTTACTGATCTGGAAAGAACTGGACTAACATCTGGGGATTTAGTTCATGAAGGTAAGATGGGGATATAGTCAGGTAAACTCATGAAACAGCGTGATAATAATGATAGATATATACATATAAAGTTTTTTGTTTATCATACATTGTTATCACTTGTTTAATTTACAAATTTCTGAGGTCAAACGACATGTACAACAGCAGACAAATTTCATGTTATATATGTTATAATCAGCAAATTTTGCATACGTGGTCCTGTGGATCATCCATGTACCTCAACTGGTAAGCTGAAGTAAATGCAGAGTCTGTGAAAGACAGTTTTTTCCCTGGCTGTACAACTTACCTCAATTCACAGCCGTGATTAGCTATGTTCAAATATGTTGGCATTATCTACGGAGGAAATGTCTTGTGAGTTCTTATAAAGAAATTTCATGGCTACGAGCGTGACCGCCATTTAGCTACTTCTTCACATTGCAAAACTAATAGAACGATTTCAACTATGTCTACATTGTCTTTTACTTTAAGCTGAGAAGAAAACTCTAGAATTAAGTACTGACGGAGATATTCCTCTAGTCAAGACAATTGGTCAACCTGACGCTAAGTCGGGAAGGAATTCTGTGAAAGGCGAATCAGACTCTGGTGAGTGATTTGTCTTTGTTTGACCAGATCTGTCTTTGACATCACCAATACTGTTAATATTTATTTATATAAACATTTTAACATTTTAATCAGAGTTTTCGGAATACAAACAATGAAAGAGGGGTATGCATGAAAGTGTAGTTTATAGGCAAGCGTATGAACTCTGAATTTTAGAAGTTAGAGTAGGTGTTATAAAAAATATAGTCACCCAATCTATGAGAGAAAGGGCTCCAGCGTTATCGAGAACAGATTCAGCATACTTCAGGTAAACAAATCTTCAGTCATATCTCTCTGTTAATTTAATCAAATCTAAAGTATATCACAGTCATCAGTCGCTCGCCGAGGTCGCTTATAAACAATGTCAATATGACCGACGTGTTTCTGAAATCTCGTCGCTTTGATTAAGCTTTGTAAGTTTATTGACTTTTCTTATTGCCAATGGTTTTATCCTTTATTACGATGACAACAATGAACTAGATTTTTTCGAGCTTTCTGCTTTACTGTTTACTCCGTTGTCAATTTAATAAAAGTTTTATTACAATGCAAAGTTAAATATGCACTCAAGTGATAGGTTTGCTCCTTGCGACGTAGTCACAGCAGAGTCTGCCTGGCTTAATCATAAGGGGACACTCTTTTTACAAAATTGACTAATCAGGAGCTTACACCAAAATTAGGGTAGACGATTCTTCTACCGCTCATCGTAGCTTTTGGTCGCTATTTTGAAAGTTTTAAGTCCTTCACTACAAGACGTAACTTTCGTAAGTTGAATATTTAGGCAAAATTCACCTTAAAAAGTTTGGTTTATACAACGGACCGTTCAATCTTACAGAGGGTCAAAATCTGACGGGTCGTTTTAATGTAAAACTCCAAGAAAAGGGTTAATATTTTTATTCGCCATTGTGGTTTGCTAATTTAAGAAAAAAGTCATAGCTGAAAAAGACAATAATTTAAATAATGTCCACACCTTAGTATTACAGACCCGGCAATACCATACATAAGAAACACGTTTGGAAACATTTTGGATAATTGGATGGTGAAATAGTGTCAATTTAATCTGCATATATAAGTTTATCTCTTCTTTTTCTACATTAAACACAATAGCATGAGTGTATATACATACACAGTTCTTTGTTTATCATACATGTTTTTCACTTGTTTAATTTGTGAATTCTGGAGGTCAAATAACCTGTTCACTACAGCGGACAAATTTCACGTTAATATATGTCAAAATCAGTAAGTTTGCAAACGCTGTCCTGTGGATCATGAATGTACCTCAACTAGTAAGCTGAAATGAATGCAGATTCTGTGAAAGACAGTTTCTTCAGTGGCTATACAAGTTACCTCAATACACAGCCGTGATTTGCTAGGTTCAAATATAATCGCTTTATCTACGGAGAAATTGTCTTGTGATTTTTTGCGGGCGTGACCACCATTTAGCATTTTCTTCACCTTGCAAACGAATTGAATGATTTCAAATATGTCTACATTGTCATTTCTTTAAGCTGAGAACAAAACTCTAGAATTAACTACTAACGGAGATATTCCTAAAGTAAAGACCATTGGTCAACCTGACGCTAAGTCAGTAAAGAATTCTGCGAAGGGAGAATCAGTCTCTGGTAAGCTATTTTTTTTGTTTGACCAAATATGTTTTTGACGTCATTAGCCCTGTAAATATTTATTCATATTGAAATTTTACATTTTAACAACATTTTTGGAATACAAACATTTATTTAAGGACTTAAGAAGGCGATAAAAATGAGAGTCCAGTAATTTGGATAATATAATATTCAAAGCCATATTACTCCGCTCATGAATATAGCCTATTGTTAAGGATTGGAAATGCGGGTATTGTTGAGGCTCATTCCGAGCGAAAAACGTAACACGTTCACTAGTCACAGGGTGGGCGGGTGGGGATATGGCGCTACTGTGCATAGGCCTACCAAATCTGACATGAGGGAACACCTAGTGAGCTGCCTTCGAACTGTAACCTGTCCTTCGTGTTCGAGGAGCAGCAGATTGACAGGAACTTATTCTTGACTTTTATGCTATTTCAATAATATGAATAATTATTATTCTTAACAGCTGGCGTTGTAATATCGCTATGTGATGGGCTATGAATATAGTCTAAGATATTCAGTCTTAGGGAGCCGTCATTATTTAAGACCTGGGGGTTTGAGGAATGTGAGGAAGTGGTCACTCAACAAATTGAAAACTCCAGAGGGGTCACTCATAATGTGGAGAAGAAGAGAGGGGATTACTCATTTTCGGGGTGAAATAAATTCAAACCTCTCATATTGCACCATTGCACGCATCAATTTTTCAAAATTTTCGCAGGATCCAAGGACAGAACTGAAGTGAATTCATCCTTTATTATCACAGAACATATGTTTTAATTCAACTCATTCAATGACCATTTTCACAGTTAAGCATGTCACATTCATTATAATCTGCCAGCTGGAGAAATGACAAAAGAAGGTCACAGATTTACCATTGCGGCATATCCATTTGTCTCCAATATCTGGCAAACTGAGAACTTTTCTTTACAAAATGTATTGTCATTGTTTCGTTATTGAATTGTGTTACTCAAACAGTGAACATGCAAAGAAATGTAAGAATATACCAGTTGTCAAAGTCATTTTCATACAGTATTACCGACTGCAAAATGAATTTGAAACAACCCTCAGATTATCAATTTCTCAAAATTTTCAGTAAAAGAGGGGAAACCCCTATCGTGCCCCAATCATGCTCTCCCCTTGTGGTGTTTTACCAGTTTCATTTAGTAAAAAAAATAAAAAAAACACTATTCAGATTGCACTTGACTGCACCATTTTACACATCAATATCTTAGGTTTTCGATGCAAGATAGGTGAAAGCCACCTGTAACACTTTCCCCCTCAGCCTCTCGCGTATTCTTCCACTGTACTTTCAAACTCTGCCCAGTGAGATATCCTAGTGAAAAACCTGTCGTGATACCCATTCGAATTTAAAATGTACTGTATGGTTAGATACTGGAAATAGCATGGGATTTTATATCTTTATTTTGTTGTGACTTTGAATTTCATTTTGATGGTTTCGTCTTTTTCAACCATCATGAGATAACTGATAATAAACTAGCAGGGAATATCAAGATTTGAATGGTCTTTATCGTTGCTGTATATTATAAATTTTACAATTACATCTATTGGTGTTTAACTTTTCTAAGTAGGGTCAGTCAAAATTCAATAGTAAGAGAGGCGGGGTTACTCAAATTCATCATGTTTGGCGGGGTCACTCGAAATTTTGGATCTTCCAATGACATTCCTCCGACCCCTCAGGCCGTAAATAGTGACAACTGTCTTATGTATGATGTATGATTGTGTAAAAGTTATGATACAAAATGAATTTCCGGCTACTGCTTGCATGCATTTGTCTGTGTTTTCGAAAAGGGAAGATAGCGTATCCATCCAAATGCTTACCCATCATTGGTAGCAGAACAATTTTGAATAGGAGCTTTGTTGTTGATACTATTACGATGTGATTTGAATTGATCAAGAAACTTGATGCAGAGGTGATGTTCATTATTGTTATAGTTTACTTTGTTTGTCAAAATCCTGCATAGAGTTTACTGATCTGGAAAGAACTGGACTAACATCTGGGGATTTAGTTCATGAAGGTAAGATGGGGATATAGTCAGGTAAACTCATGAAACAGCGTGATAATAATGATAGATATATACATATAAAGTTTTTTGTTTATCATACATTGTTATCACTTGTTTAATTTACAAATTTCTGAGGTCAAACGACATGTACAACAGCAGACAAATTTCATGTTATATATGTTATAATCAGCAAAGTTTGCATACGTGGTCCTGTGGATCATCCATGTACCTCAACTGGTAAGCTGAAGTAAATGCAGAGTCTGTGAAAGACAGTTTTTTCCCTGGCTGTACAACTTACCTCAATTCACAGCCGTGATTAGCTATGTTCAAATATGTTGGCATTATCTACGGAGGAAATGTCTTGTGAGTCTTATAAAGAAATTTCATGGCTACGAGCGTGACCGCCACTTAGCTACTTCTTCACATTGCAAAACTAATAGAACGATTTCAACCATGTCTACATTGTCATTTACTTTAAGCTGAGAAGAAAACTCTAGAATTAAGTACTGACGGAGATATTCCTCTAGTCAAGACCAAAGGTCAACCTGACGCTAAGTCGGGAAGGCATTTTGTGAAAGGCGAATCAGACTCTGGTAAGCGATTTTTTTGTTTGACCTGATATATATTTCATATCATAAACACTGTAAACATTTATTCATATTAAATTTCTACATTTAATCAGAGTTTTTGGAATACAAACAATGAACGAGGGGTCTGCATAAATAAGCCTATGAACTCTGAATTTAAGGAATTGGAGTAGGTGTTAACAAAAACATAATACACCCTATCTATGAAAGAAAGACATCCCGCGTTGTAGAGAAAAGATTCAGCATACTGAAGGTAAACAAAACATCAGTCATATCACTATGTTAATCCATTTAAATCTAAAGTATATCATTGTCATCAATCGATTCATTGTACCAGGCAACAGTCATCGTGAAATGCTGTCAGTGCTTTGTTAAATAAAACTGGTCAGAACGTAACAAGTTCAATATATAAGCAAAGTTGTGCCGAAATTAACTTCTATATTTAGGCGTTGAGTGTACATATACAATAGTGATCACACATAATGAGACTCTTTGACAGGCAGAAGCGCAGCTAAATTCATAAATTCGACAGATTTTTGAGAGACGAAATCTCATATTTTGAATTTTGTACCTTGCTAGAGCCGGCTCTTCTATAGAAGTTGACTTCAATTTCAAAAGCTCATTACTGACGGACATACGTTGCTGATATACATTATTTTACTCATTAATAGCGTGGTTATGATTGAAATATAATGATTAAAATGTTAACTTTCAGACATGGCTGCAAAAATATTCGTCGTTGTTGGGATAACTATATCAGTACAAGTCGGAATGTTATTAATACTATTAATGATAAGGAAACGGCGTAAGGAATCCGGAAAACAAAGGACAGAAGTTCAGCAGAGTACCAGAGAAGACCAGACTCCCATCTAGTCGAAAATATGTAACATGCGGCATCTAAAGAAAGTGACATTGAATATCCAACCGGACTAGAACTTCACAATTTCGTGAATTTACTGGATAATTTGCATTCTCTTCTTGAACAACAGAATAAACAATCATCCGAAATATTTATTTCACTAAAACAACAAACAAAAAACAAACAACAAAGATACAAATAAACAAAAAAACAAATATCACAAAAGGAGTTAAAACCTGAAAAGCGACAACATTGCTGTAATCACTGTAATTCAGTAAAGTCTCCTTGGTCATTTATAAAACAATGAAAATTTAGGAAATATCGCAAAAAAAAACCTTTCTTCCCGCGACATTGATTTGAATGTTATCTACAAACGTTAAATGTTAAACGACGAGAAGTATGCAGATATTTTGTTTCTTGACTCCTCTTTGCATTTCACGTGGTTGTATCACATGTGTAATTATTGTTGCGTTTAATTTTAAGGCAGCGTATGCTAACATTTTCCAATTCTTACCGTTGGAGTAGGCGATCATTATTCACAGGGCTCGTTATATAAACTGAGTAAATTAACATGTTTTGGTGACTTAATGCGTATGTACACAGGACTATGTACAGTTTCCGAATAACAGCAATCGATGGGTTTAAATGAAAATCTGCAATCCATTGTCAATTAAGTGTTTATTTGCAGTGGTGACAGTTATTCCTCGCAATCAATGTTCTGCATTTGCTTGGAATATAAGCCTATGCTTTATTTTATCTGAAGGATAAGTGGGGATAGTGGGGATTATTTTATACCATGCTACCATGCGCCATTCTCATTGGACGACAGCACATTCCACAGATGCTGAAATACTGAGTTACTGTTGAAACCAATAAAAGAAGGGTATTTAGCTTGCAGAGAAATTTCGGGGATCATTAATAAATTACTACGTAAATACATAAATAAAATAATTTGTTTATTCAATAATTAGTAGTTTGCAAACTAACACTGTTGTAGACTTTTCATCTTCGCTTATGAAAGGCCTCACTGTACTTTTGGCATATTGAGAAGTTACCTTGATCAGTTGCATCAATGAGTACTTGATGGACTTCATATTTGAAACTTGCAAATTCGGATCAGTATACAATGTGTGGAAATGCTGTACTTTGAGCTGAAGTCCTTGAGAGATAAACTGTTGCATGGCATCTGTACATAGTAATGGGACAGAATGAACTCAGTCACAAAAAGGTGGTTTGTGATAAGAGATATTTCAAAGAATATCCATTATTAAGTGAAGTACTTATTGCTCAACTGAATACAACAGATGTTATGTATGTTTATAGTATTTTAGGTTTCTAGTTTATGGTGGCTGTAAGTTTTTATTGTTATGTTAGGAAACCTGTATTGTATTTCAGTAAAAACTGACAAACATCCTTGTCAGGAAGTTTTATCAAACATGGTACCTGAACTACACTTGTGATTTTAAAAATAAACAAAAACACTATTCCAACATTAAGTATTACATGTCTAATAGTTTATTAGGCCAAAAAAATTTTGCTGTTCCGATAGCCGAACTACCCTATTTTTTACTTGCCAACCCTATACTTTTTAGAGCTACGTAAACACGGAAGTAAAAAAAAACCCGTAAAATCATGCGTTCGTTACTTGGCATTTGATATTTGCTTGAACGAGGATGCCTTTCACGTTTTTTTTATATGTGTGGTACATTTTTCTGGAAATGCTGTGGCTAGTGTTTGACCAGTCATAAAACCCCTGAAAATGCATATTTAAAAATGAAAAAATCTTTTGGAAAAATAACATTCCTGCCGATATATACCCACCTTATTTTTGAAAAACCATGTTATCGGAACAGCACATTTTATTTTAAGCCTTATGAATGTATTCCTTTAACCATGGGGCACTTTGCAAAAAAGAGTCTTAATATACGGTACTAATCTACTTGACAGAAATTGCTTATGTGGGTGAAAGAGCGCCCTCTATGGCAATGTTTAGTGCAAGAAATCCTAATACAGACAAACACATCCTTTATTACATCCTCTGTATCTGTCTATCTGTCTATCTAACAATTTATAAAGCCCCTAATATCCAAAGTTAGACAATACTCAGTGCAAAGTGGTGCTGATGAAGAAAATGAAAGTGCTCTTTCAAAGGTACAAGTTTTTGATCATTTTTTGAAAGTGTTGAAATAGAGAGGATTTTAGTCCAACGGAAGAGAATTTAAAAAGTCAGGAGCTGCTGAGGAGAATTTACAAAACTGATTGAGTGGCTTGACAGTGTCAGGGGCACAAAATGCTGGTAAGGATTATAGAGCTATGTAAGCGGTCTTAAATCAGCGAAGTGCGCCGGCAAACTGCGCCGGCGCATTTCAAAGTGCGC
The DNA here is from genome assembly GCF_041260155.1 of Ptychodera flava. NCBI lineage: Eukaryota > Metazoa > Hemichordata > Enteropneusta > Ptychoderidae > Ptychodera > Ptychodera flava. Next base: position 27,208,039 of record NW_027248277.1, read on the forward strand.
CCCCATTTTGCGCCAGTATATTGCGCCGCCCAAAACTGCGCCCTTACTCTGCGCCATTGCGAGGTTTCAATGTCAAGCATGCTACTAATAGTCTGTTTTGGTTTAGTCAAGCGATTTCAAAGAAATATTTATGTTTTTCGTGGGGAATATGGTAAAATGTGTCACTAAAATGCGGAGGATGGGAGTATTTTTCCGACACGTATGTGAAGTATGTAATAACATCACCCGAGAGGGAAGGTAACTCGGCCAGTCGAGTGCCATTTGCATCGTAAATCGTAATGCGACCTTTGAATCTGTCTGTAGTTTCTACCCGAACCTTGTCGATAAATTCTTGCAAAATTCACAAATTTTGACTGCTGCTGATCATGAAGCCATATCCTTTCACGATACCACCAAGTAAGTGTAATCTGTCCCATACAAACATAACATGGTCTCGTACCTTGGAGACTCCATTCTGAAAACATGTCAAAAATCTTACTGGCGAAAGATTTATTTTCACACCTTATTGAAAGAAAATTTCTTTACTGCAAGCTCCTGTTTGAGAAGTAACTAATGGTACTGTCCGCTAACTACCTCCATGTGTCCACGTACGTATGTGCGTAGTCCCAAAACAACTGCTATTAAGCTTAACTTGTTGCAAATTCACGTTATTTTTCGAGCTGCATTTTTCAGGTAACTCGGAAAAGTCGTTGTCAAGGATATTAATATCTACAGTCTATACTGCTAAAGCGTCCTGCTACGCAAGTGCGAGTACTCGATGTTGTTGTGACACTCGGAGGAAGTGTTTTGGCGCAGAGTAAGGGCGCAGTTTAGGCGGCGCAATATACCGGCGCAAAATGGGGGCGCACTTTGAAATGCGCCGGCGCAGTTTGCCGGCGCACTTTGGTGATTTCAAACCGCTTACATACCTGGGATTATATCATAAAAGTGTGTTATTTGTTAATAATCCGGAATGAAGAGCATAACCCCTGCATAGCTGAAATCCCTATAGTATCTGCTAATAAAGACATCCTCTGTAAAACCCATTCCACCCTAAATATTGCAGACAGACATCAACCATTCTCTGACTAGCCGTCAACGTTTGAGTTTAACAATAGAGAAAAGTCTTGTGATGTTCTTCGCCTATGCTGTCGAGAACGAAGAACACGATTGGAACTAATCATTGACACTATGTTTTGTTACTTTTCAACCATACATTTTATTCAGAAATTAAATCTGAAACAATCCACTAACTATGTGATATGATGCTAATTTGTGATTCGTTTGTCCTTGGTATTTTAAACCTCAAATGTCAAATGAATGTTACATGTTATACTATATGGCACTGTTACCTGAGTCAGTGTTAAATTTTACTTTTCAATGTTACAAACATTTGGCTAATTAGTCGCCTGTTCGATCACAGTCATCCTGCACGCGTTCAGGTCATCATGTTGTATACTGCCCTCTACAGGGCATACAAAGCTCAAAAGCCATGTAGGGCCTGCCAAAGTGCCACGTGGCAGTTTGTTAAATTTCATGGACCACGATTCACGAATTGCAGCTTAAAGAAAGGAATAGATTCATGTTCACTGTCATTAACGTTTAGGTCCCATACTTCGATGGTAATATCCCACAGAGGGGGTCAAGTGACATGAAATTTAACAAACTGCCACGTGGCACTTTGGCAGGCCCTACATGGCTCTTGAGCTTAGGCTTACCACATAAACAGACATATAGCCCCTGTTCCTGGCTTTCCTTTTTGTATGCCCTGTAGAGGGCAGTATACAACATGATGACCTGAACGCGTGCAGGATGACTGTGATCGAACAGGCGACTAATTAGCCAAATGTTTGTAACATTGAAAAGTGAAAACTGACTCAGCTCACAGTGCCATATAGTGTAACATGTAACATTCATTTGACATATGAGCTTTAAAATACCAGAGACAAACGAATCAGAAATTAGCATCATATCACATAGTTAGTGGATTGTTTCAGATTTCATTTCTGAATAAAATGTTTGAATGAAAAGTAACAAAACATAGTGTCAATGACACTTGGCTCACACTTGGTTCAATGTGGCAGGCCACAGTGAATATACTGAACTAAGTTTACCCCTGGGAACATGCATACCACGTTTCAAAACAATCGGACAAGTGATTTCAGAGAAAATAGTTTTTTACCACAAAATGGGGAAAATTGCCCAAAAAATACAAATATGAAAATTTCACCAAAGTTTGAAGACACTTCGTTAATGTTGCCTCTCGGTACATGCATACAATGTTCAAAACAATCAGAATAGTTGATTCTGAAAAATTATTTTTTGACCAAAAATGCAGAAAAATGCCCCCAAATACAAATCCGACAGAAGGCAACGTTACGGTCAAGATTGTCAAGTTTCAAAGCAATCCCAGCTGGACTTTGGGACAAAATTATTTTTTGACCAAAAACAAAACGTTTCCCCCAAAATACAACTATTAAACTCTTACCACAATTTAAACAAATGTAGCTATAGTCACCATAAAGAACCTGCGTACCAAGTTTCAACCAAATCTGGCCCGTGGTTCTTGAGTTACAGCATCCATAGCAGAATTTTCCGTTGTTTACCTCATTGGCATATGTTTGACATCGACATATTCATTTGAACAAATTCACATCTCCATCCCTGGGTGCACCTGTACAACACATACATACATACATACATACATACATACATACATACATACATACGCCACAATCTACCATAAAAGCTCTCTTAGGTATATATACATATACCATAGGTGGGCTAAAAATACAAAGGAAATACAGTTTCTGTTCTTTCCGTAGGATTTAAAGAGTGAATACTTTATTCTCAAACAAAAATGGTAAAAAATGAATTCAACGTAGGAATCACTATATTCTGAAATGCTGAAAATCTTTGTAGGATTGTATCAACATCTTTGATAATATTTTCCAAATTCCACAGATCATGGGCCACTATGCAAATATTCTTTTGAAATTTCAACAGATCATTGACTTCTACGCTGGCAATCTAGGAATACAGATTATTCATACATATGCTGACAATCTTTGGAATTTCCCAGATTATTGACTTCCATGCCAATATTGTTTTATTCCCCACAGCAACTGACCTCTTTGTTGATAATCTTTGAAATTTCCACAACTTATTGAACTTTATGCCGATTATCATGGGAATGTCCAAAGGTTAGTTACATCATGCTGATAATTTTTGGAATGTCCACATGTTATTATACAGAATACAGGTAATTGACTTTGTGTTAATATTCTTTGGAATTCCCATAGGTTTCAACCTCTATGTTGATATTTTGTAGAATTTCCACAATTCATTCCGTCAACTCACTCAGTGTGAATCATTGCAGTAAATTATAAATGATTACATCAACCGTTATCCTGGAAAGTAATGCATGCTGAAGCTTGATGGAGTGAAGCATCTGACATTTCAGCGTACATTTGTCCAGCTTTGTTGCACATGGTGATCACCCTACTTTACAGATTATCACAGGTGAGTTTTGAGCAAACATGGAGAATAACACCTTTACAAAAAGCCATGTTACAGTTCAATATTATCTAAGGAGTATTTTCTGTATTTAATAAAGAACCCTGAACACAAGCAGATTATAATGATAAGATTGGACCCACTATATTTCAATTGCAGAGGTTTTATTGATGGTTAGCATCTGAAAAAAACATGGAACACAGGTATAAGGAGGCTTTAATGTCGAGAGATTCTTAGGGACAGATATTCAAACTCACTTTTTTACAATACTTGACTGATCTGCTGAATGTCAGACTTGTCTGGAAGCTTGTAGAGTACCGTATATCAAATTTCTACGTTATGATAGTGAAGAAAGTAAAAAATTTAAGTTTCTCTCCAGGGTTATCTTAGAAAAAGTGGTCGCTTTGAATTTGATAGATTGGTAAACATGAGTAGTTTGTTTCCCTTTTACTTAAATTTGCACATTTACCCCTGTTTTTTTATCAATTTTTAAAGAGAATAATTTTAAAGTTTACTTGAGGGAAATTTAAACAGAATTTTAAGTGACTGTTTCTGTGTAGAGGCATGTACAACTTTATCTAGGTTAGCATGTGAAAGACTGTTATCATTGAATTATACACAATAGACACCCCAAGTTGCTGTGAATAGTGACAATCCACCAATCAGATATAACCTTCTGAGCCAGCTACACATCAGCAGAAAACATGGGACACAATATGATACAAACTCTCTTGATTAAATTCTAAATAAATCTGTCATAATGTATAGTGCCATGGTATGCATTCTGTTAGCATTTTACATTGATTACCACAGTCAGTTACCTTCGCTGTACACCGGGCGTCATTCCATGTCTACAGATACACAGACAATCTGTCATGACAACTTAGCAAAACATACCCTGCGATAAAACCATAACACAAAACTTGGAAGGGTCATTATATTTTGCCATTTTGCAAACAGTTCACATCATGAACTACAAACAGACACCTACCATCATAATGGTAAGTTATCTGCCTTCTTCTCTGATAATTATTATGACTATTTACATTCAAAGACATATTTTAACATCTGATTGATTGATTGATAGACTAATCAGCTAACTGATTGATTGGTATTTGTATCAATATTAGTTTCTGTATCTGATGTGCTATATCGCTGTCTAAATCAGATAATTTATCTCCTAATTTCTCTTCTATCTTTTCTTGATAACTTCCAGTCTTGTTTTTAATGTTGCATATTCAAAGCGGCCTCTTTTTTCACCAAACGGATCCTGAAGAGAAAATGTACAATAAAGTTTAACTTTGTGAAGAATCTACCATTTACTTTCTCAGGGAAGAGACAGTGCTAAAGGTCATTAAAAGAGAAGTTACTGGACAGTGTGCACACAATCGGGGGATTACTGATGACGCAGTCATTTGCATACCCTGGGCGGGAGTTTTTGAATTCTCTCAGCATTGCTTAGACAGTATAAATTTGAATAATCATGATGGGCGCTTTCGTAACACATGCAAAGAGGGGTTAGATGGTTGAACAGGGAACACATTTTGAAACATATGCGTTTTCTAACGAAAGACAGAACATTTTTTCAGTTTATTTTGCAACTGAAGTTTAGTCACTATACATTCACATACATTGTATGGAAGGTTCAATGATAATAAACACCTGAAGCATGGCAAAATTATAGGATTCTGGGACAAAACACAGCACGTCCAATCAGTAGCGTGACTTTTTTTTACATTTGCATAGATTTACGATAATCCGGCTTTTATAGGGCAAGTTCCTGTTCAAAGAAGATTCAATGCCAACTACAATATGCTAATTTGCATTGTATACATACCTGCATTGTTTGCCCTGATAGATACAACCTGTCATTGACAGTTGATGTGTAATAATCATAAAATTCTGGAAATGATTTCTCCATCACATCTCTGAAACATAACAATAAAATATCTATTAGAGTCATGAAAACAACAATAATGCACACAAGGATTTGATATCTGTTACCTGAATTTTATTGCTTCGGTCATCTGCTGGCAAATATATTTAAATGACTCTCCTTACGTACGGTAGTCATTTATTTCCTACAAGTTGAAACTATTGATAATTTTGAAAACTATACACATTGTAAACAAACTATCAATAATTATAACAAATATATATGCATCAAAAATATTCTTGTCTTAAAATGAAATGGACTTTCTCAGGCAACATTCAATAAGTGTTACTCTCAATACATTGCAGTGAGTGTTATTGGCTACTGTGCTTTGTCTATGACCGGTATAACCATCATCAGTTTGTGGCGACAACACTTCCTAAACGATGCTGTTTCTAAACATTAAAGTCTTTCGCAAAAGATTTGGCACAATGGTTGGATTCCTATGTCCACAGCTTCTTGGCAAATGCTGATTTTGTTTCTTGTTTATTTGCTTTGCTTTCCCGCAATTCAATTTCATTTACAAGAACTTTTCAAGGAGAAACTAATTTATTCATGGGATTTCTACAACTTTCCCGGCACATAGTGACTCTGTTACAACAGTCTCACCGAGTCAGTATGTGCCGGGAAAGCTGTAGACATTCCCTAAACCAGAAAAACACTAATGACAAAAGCAAATGACGTCTCCAACTTTGGTACTGGAGGTCATCTTTAAAATGTAAACCATCAACAACAAACAATAGCCAGAGAAGGCTTGATAAAAAGAAAAGGTGGGAGTGGGGAAAAAGTGTACAAGGGATCTGGTAAAAAAGTAATGCTACGTCATCAATCTTCTAGACCCTACCCCGTCCTGAATATCAAATGCTCCATCCCTTGGTACTGACTATGTTTACATAAGGCCAGATGGCAGGAAATGTATTTTCAACCTTGGGGATTTTATAATTAATACTATGAGTGCTATCGTTCAAATAGTAGAGCAGATAAACAGCACTTAAGTTAGTTACAGATAGTGCAATGCCTTCCACTGTGGGGGGGATTATTACAACATCTGGAATTATCCTGGATCCAAATTTCTCATCAGTTCTTGTGTGTCTGACATAGAAAAATTGCGAAATTGGTACGCAATGAAAAATTCATCTCAGCTTTGTTTTATGGATCAAATTTTCCCACAAATTGATACCAAATATGACAAAATTATGTTCACAGCCTTCAAAACTGTCTCACAACATATCCTGGGTTGGTGTAGGTCATTTAAGGTCACAAACTGAGAAAATTACCTAAAATATACAAATTTGGGTGTTTCCCAACACTTTGAGAAGAAAATTTATTTCATAACATCCCTTTGGGACTTTTATACCAAATTGCAAATTTTGAGAACAAGTTTTCTTGACCAAAAATGACAAAATTGTCATAAACATACAAATTTGTATACTTCAGGACAATTTCCACATATCTAACTATTGTCATCTCTGGACATCTGTGTGCCAAATATAAAAGGTGTCTGTGCAGGGGCTTTAAAAAGAAAATACACTTTAAGATTTTTTGACCAAAATGACAAAAATTGCCCCAAAATAGTAATTTTCCCAATTTTGTCATAATTTCAACAAATTAGAAGAGTAACACCCTTGCAAACATCCAACCCAAATTTGAGAGCGATTTGGCTGGCCGTTTCAGAGAAGAAAAGTGTTTACTTAAAACGAGAAAAATAACCAAACAATTCAGCAAAAATACAAAATTCAAGATATCTCCACGATATTCAGAAAACTGTATAGGGTTCACCTAAGGTACTTGCACACTAATTTCAAAGCAATTAAAACAGCGGTTCTTGAGTTATTAATTCTTGACCATTTTCACATTTTTAAGCTCATTTGCATAATTTTGGCAATGCAGACTCAATTTGAACAAAATCCTATCTATGGCCCAGGATGCATCAACACACCAAATACAAAGCTGAAAAGTGCAGCGCTTTGCGAGTTTTTGATGTTGACGGACATACTATACGTACACACTTACATACAGACGCAGCCAACTTTAGCTTATGCGATAACCTCACATTGGTATACCAAATGTGAGCTAAAAACAGTTGAGCTGCACTAATTTCCCACTGTTTCATAAACAAAATAACAGCCATAGCAGGACAAGTCACTGTCTACAGTCTAGTAAGAACTATATGAACACCACTGTTTGAGGTAAACAGCGCCCTCAAACAATCAAATAGAACAGATGACTATAGATGATTGGATGACTGTACGGTACCTGAAAAAAGCATTCATTTCTTTTCTCCACTCTTTCTACTAACACTGTGGTAAATGTTTTCAAAACTAAGATGGGACTGTGCAGTAATTGCAATGACTATACTTACCTAAGTTCATCTGGAACTTTGTCTGAGGTATTTTCTAACATTTCACAAACTGCTACCCGTATCGTTTCATGTCTGATACAGTCATTATATCTCTGTGCGTCACCACTCTGTCTCTCTGTCTCTCCTAGAAACAAAGTTTAAGAGTCAATGATAATGGCTGTTAATTGATAATCATTGTTATGGAACTAGGGACAGTATATGAATAAACCTTGGCATATTTACTTTGGTCTGATATCTATGGATGGTAACTATAACTTGAAATTTGGAATTCATAAGTCTGGAGATTTTGAAATTCATAAGAGTCTGAGATCCACTGTGTGAGTGGTCACGTAATACAATAAATCATAAAAATGTTGCATGTCAAACACTATGCAATTAAGATTAGTTACAAACCTCACTTTTGCATTCTAAAATATTGTCAATGTTCTGTCAAAGTATTGGACACAGATTTAACCCTTTGAGTGCTGTAATTTTGTCCCACCAAAATTTGAGTACAACATTTTACAAATTTTTATGAATTTTTCTGCAGTTGTTCGATAATTTTGGAACAAATGGACATAAATTTCATTGGCTATAGTTTTTTATCACAATTTTGGTAAAAATCTGAAAAAAAAATTGACTGAGTTACATTTTATAAAGGTGACAAAAATTGACTTTGGTGCTCAAAGGGTTAAGCGAGCAACACTTTTTCAAATGGTGGTGTTTGAACTGGCTTGGTTTCTGAATATTTTACATGTAAAGTGATTATTTGAAATTTAGAAATCCTATTGTATCAAAATTATAAAATTTTAGCCTTTTTAAAACTAATGGCCATACTCCAGTTCAATTGTCAGTACCGTTTTACTAAAACATTCTTTCTGGTGGTTTACAAATAAGCTCTTTGCCATGTTACGCCTGTTCTGAGGTACCAAAAGGAATATACAAATCTGCCACTGGGGGCGCCATTCAGGGTCCCACACTTTGACTGAAGGAGTAACTTTCATAAAGGCACCACTTTATTATCAATGTTTTACAATCGCAAATGTATTGATAAAGATTGATAAACATTTCATTTGAAAGAAAAGATTGACAGTGTTAATTAGCATTTCAGGCATCTACTTTTGAAAGTACCAGAGATTGAGATGGGCACATTGAAGACAGACTTTATGCAAGATTGATTGCTAGCATGCTTGTTGTACACTTGCTTTTTGTTGTCCTTGTTAGTAGCTGTAACATCTGATGACTTTCCACCATTTTGTTTTCTATATCAACTACTTTTCTTGTTATACTTAAAGCAGGTTCAGATACAATTTTCAATTTGTCAACTCAGCCTGTATATGGGTAGACTTCATTGATATCATTAGCAGCACATTCTTCACATATAGACATTGTGTTGGCAAGCTACTTAACACGCTTTAGGGAGAACAGGAACTTTTTTTTGTACAAAACAAAGCTTGTGAAACACCATTAAGAGTTTCTGCTACATGCCTTTGTAAGTATGATTTATTTTTTATTAATGAAAGATAGTAGACACTAAATTAAAAGTAAAAACTTTTAGTAAACACTTACTTGTTCAAAGCCTGGTTCATTGTGGTAAGGTTTTTCATTCATTAATGACTGTATTGATATAAGAACACTGGATAAACTTTGTGCTGGACTCCATGCTGGCCCTGACCAGGTTCTGTCATGTATAATAAAATATATTACGAAATAAATATGTTTTTCTAATTGCTGAAGTCAATGTTTACAGTACATTGCTCTCTCTCTCTCTCTCTCTCTCTCTCTCTCTCTCTCAGTACTGACTCCTCCCTTCTCTCTCTCTCTCTCTCTCTCTCTCTCTCTTCTCTTGTACTGACATATATATGTTCATACAAAGATGAACAGGTGTATTTATGTGTGCATGCTAGCATTGCATACATGATGCATGCATGTACCGGTATGTATGTACATGTATGTATGTACCGGTATGCATGCATGCATGCATGCATGCATGTATGTATGTATGTATGTATGTATGTACCGGTATGTATGAATATATGTATGTATGAATGTATGTATGTATGTGTGTGTGACAAAGTCAATGTATACATAATTTATATGTGTATGTAACTACTAAACAGTACAGTACTGGATTCTGTGTAGCATTTCTGTTTCAGTGTCAATCATTCGACTGCCTACTGTGTACATGCTTTGTCAAATATTTATCAAACACAGACATTGAGCCCAAACGATGCCATCATACAAAAGTAGAAAAGTTGGTTTGAATGAAACCAAGAGACCACAAAGAAATGAAAATAGTTGATAGTGGCAGGACACACAGTACAGATGCTTGGTAAAGTTTGCTGCGGTTCGTAGCCCTGCTACTCCCTGGCTGGTTGTGTGGGGGGAGTGGGGCTACGGTTCAGTTGATTGGAAAAGTGCACAGTCGTGTGCTGAAAATCATGCGGACAGAAAGTGAGCACTTTTCTTGCAATTCTCCAGAAAAAAACTAACCCGGAGTCCGCAGGGGGTGTGTCTAGTGGCTACCTACAGATTGATTCCTACATATATGTCCCATTTTCTTCTCGGGTTAGTCACTTTTTCATATCTCACCGGGCGCTGCCGTGGAATAATCCATGATCATGGATAATAAACCATTAACCTGCGATGTCACATTCTAACAACAGGATCTCAACAAAACACCTTTACATCTATTAAAGTGTAAAAAAAATATTGTCAGAGAGTTGATTTGATTGTGGCGCTGAAGTTTGCTTACTAAACAAAGTACCACCCGAGAACACATGCTTTTTGCTGAGATCCCAATGTTAGAATGTGATGTCATAGGTCAACAGTTTAATATCCATGATGGCGGATTTTTCCATGGCAGCCGCCCAGTGAAATACGAAAACCTGACCAGACCAAGAGGAAAATGGACATCTATGTAGGCATCTTTCTATAGGTAGGCGGTATACCCTAGGAGATAGGTGGCTTTAATCAGAATTTTAGGTGAGGAAGGTTTGAAAAGTCCATTCTATGTAAAAAACGGCGCTAATTCCAAAAAAAGCAGTCTTATTGACCCCACTCAAGACAAAATTGCCGTTTTGGCCACTTTTTCCTCAAAAAATGGTCATTTTTGGTCAAAAACTGAAAATCAATTGTTTTTTTCACATTTGGAGATCAAATGATGTATGAAAAGTTCATTCCATGTAAAAATGGGTGCTGATTTCAAAAAAAGCAGTCTTATTCACCAAACTCCAGACAAAATTGCCATTTTGGCCACTTTTACCTCAAAAAATGGTCATTTTTGGTCAAAAACTGAAAATCAATTGTTTTTTTCACATTTGGAGATCAAATGATGTATGAAAAGTTCATTCCATGTAAAAATGGGTGCTGATTTCAAAAAAAGCAGTCTTATTCACCAAACTCCAGACAAAATTGCCATTTTGGCCACTTTTACCTCAAAAAATAGTCATTTTTAGACAAAAATAACTTAAAACGATTTGTTTTCTTCGCAATAATAGATAAAACGATGTGTGGAAAGTTCATTCCTTGTAAAAATAGGTGCTAATTTCACAAAAGTAGTCTTATTCACCAAACTCAAGACAAAATTGCCATTTTGGCCGATTTTCCCTCAAAAAATGGTCATTTTTGGACAAAAACGGAAAACCTATTGTTTTCTTCACATTTGGAGATCAAATGATGTATGGAACATCCATTCAAATGTAAACATTGGTGTTGATTGAAAAAAAATAGTCTTATTTGCTCCACTCAAGACAAAATTACCATTTTCGCCACTTTTTCTTCAAAAAACTTGTCATTTTTAGAAAAAAACTGAAAAAAATGTTTTCTTCAAATTTCGTGAGCAGATGATGTATGGAAATTCCATTCAATGTAAAAGATAGTGCTGATTCAAAAAAGCAGTCTTATTACTTGCCATTTTTACCAATTCTTTGTTAAAAAAGATCATTTTAGAAGAAATTAAGGAAAAAATATTTTTTTTTCACAATTGGAGATCTATTGATGCATATTAAATCGTGTGTTTGACCACTATCATTTCTGTCATGGTGGACTAAAAAGCTCCCCGATGTTTGGCGTAAACCCACTGTTTCTGGTTTTGTATGATTGTTTTGTGCTTTCTGTTCGTGTGTGTTGCGTAAGTGTGAATTATCCCTTGAGTAATAGACTCTCATATGGATAGCAACATCTGCGCCACTGAGTTCACTTTGGTGACGTCAGTGAGGCGTATTAGGTTTGTCTACGTGCGAATATTTGCGAGGCGAATTGGTGCCGAAAATCAGTGTCGGATCAAGACCGGTCGGTGAACCGATATTAATTAAAGTAATATATCACATCAGATAGGTTATATTTAGAACATAGAATGACGTTGTTCGCCAAATGTTAGCAGTTTTTGTGATGAAAGATTGATTTCTTTGCCATGTGGTTCGGATTTTGGTGTTGTTTCATTATTCCTAAAAAGTAAAGAAAGGTATAGCAACATTCACATTATACGAAAAATTACAAGTACATTTGAATGCTAATAAGGTTCAAGAGATTTTTACGAGATATTCATGTTCTTCTCGTTTAAGTTACTCGTGTTGGCTTTGATGAAGCAGAGCTGAGAGAAAAGCTTTCATCATCTGTGCTGATATAATAGGCGTATTGTACACTTGTGCTTCCATAAAAGTTTAATTACAGATAATTTCTCTAAAATCCTGTATCAGAACAATCTACAGCTATTAAATGAAGTAACAAGTTACTAGTAACTCTTTGTGGCTCCGAGATACAAAAAAAATCTTCAGAGTATACAGTACAATTTGTTAACTTATTGAATTGAAAAACAAAATACAGTGGATAGATATTTGAGTACCTTTGTAAAAAGAAATCAAGTAGGTGTCTACTTTCAAGTCTATCCCTCCATACTATATTCTCTTTATTAAACAGCCTTCCTGTCTTTTAATAAGATGAATGATAATCTAGAGTTGCCTTTGCAGTGTGTGCTGCATGTGCGTGGTGATAGAGAACATTTAAATGAGGCAGTAACTCATTTTACAAAACAGACATGGGAGACAGCAGGCGAGATAGCTCAATTACGGAAAGCATATCAGAAGAGATCAAAGTACCTTGTTTTATGTGATTCTATTAACTTTGAAGTTGAACCATTGCCACATTATGGTTTTCACAGTAGTTGTTACAGTAACTTTACATCATATCAGGTACATTCAAAAGAAAGAAAAACTTTTTCTGATGTTGTGGAAACTAGATCTAGGGTGGAGAGAAATCAACAGTGGGAACTACTACAACTACCGGAGTGCTTCAAAGCAAGTGTATTTTCTGCAATGGCCTAGATCGCAAGCATTTTCCCAGTGGTTTTGAAACACTATCTGAATGTGTGACTAGACCAGGACAAGACAGCATTTTAAATGCAGCGAGGCAACTAAAAGATGAGCCTTTCCTCCGTGATTTTGGAAATATTGATTTCATAGCTAAAGAAGTCAAATATCACAATACATGCAGAAGAAGGTATATTTCAAAAGCAACTAAATTAGAAGAAAACGAGATGGGCACAACAAATACAAATAGACGGGAAAATGCTTTTCTAAAGTTATTGTCATATATAAACTGTGAAATTTTTTTGAAAGACTCACGAATGAAATTGGTGAATGTCAATGAAACCTACATTGAATTCCTCAAAGAAGAAGGATTAGTTGAGCCTAACCCAGAACCATACCATCTTTTGTCCATGTAAAGTTATTTTTGTCTCAAATTGACCATTTTTGAGGAAAAGTGGCCAAAATGGCAATTTTGTCTTAAGTGAGGTCGATAAGACTGTCTGTTTGAAATCAGCACCGATTTTACATGGAACAGAGTTTCCAGACATGGTTTTATCTCCAAACGTGAAGAAAACGAATCGTTTTTAGTTTTTTTGTCTAAAAATAACTATTTTTTGAGGGAAAAGTGGCCAAAATGGCGATTTTGTCTTGAGTTAGGTAAATAAGACTACTTTTTGTGAAATCAGCACCCATTTTTACATGGAATAAACTTTTCATACATCATTTGATCTCCGAATGTGAAGAAAACAATAGGTTTTCCGTTTTTGTCTAAAAATGACCGTTTTTTGAGGGAAAATCGGCCAAAATCGCAATTTGTCTTGAGTTTGGTAAATAAGACTACTTTTTGTGAAATTAGCACCCATTTTTACATGGAATGAACTTTCCACACATCGTTTTATCTATTATTGCGAAGAAAATGAATCGTTTTAAGTTATTTTTGTCTAAAAATGACTATTTTTTGAGGTAAAAGTGGCCAAAATGGCAATTTTGTCTGGAGTTTGGTGAATAAGACTGCTTTTTTTGAAATCAGCACCCATTTTTACATGGAATGAACTTTTCATACATCATTTGATCTCCAAATGTGAAAAAAAAACAATTGATTTTCAGTTTTTGACCAAAAATGACCATTTTTTGAGGTAAAAGTGGCCAAAATGGCAATTTTGTCTGGAGTTTGGTGAATAAGACTGCTTTTTTTGAAATCAGCACCCATTTTTACATGGAATGAACTTTTCATACATCATTTGATCTCCAAATGTGAAAAAAACAATTGATTTTCAGTTTTTGACCAAAAATGACCATTTTTTGAGGAAAAAGTGGCCAAAATGGCAATTTTGTCTTGAGTGGGGTCAATAAGACTGCTTTTTTTGGAATCAGCGCCGTTTTTTACATAGAATGGACTTTTCAAACCTTCCTCACCTAAAATTCTGATTAAAGCCACCTATCTCCTAGGGTAGTAGATGCACCCCACTCCCAATTTTTTTTTTCTGGAGAATTGCAAGTAAAACGCTCACTTTCTCCATGCATGATTTTCAATGCGCACGACTGTGCACTTTTCAATCGACTAAAACATAGCCCCCAATCCCCCACACAACCAGCCAGGGAGTGGCAGGGCTACGGAACCCCAGCAAGGTAGAGTAGGATGTGCAATGGAGGAAATTACTTACCCTAGAATACTAAGACAGACTTTGCCATTTCGATAGAGGTTTGGATTAAACCGAACTTTACCATCATCTGTGGTAATTAACTTGACTCTACGGGGTCTGATTGGATAATCTGGAGGAAACCTATTAATAAGGAAGTGGAAGAAACCATCTTCATAAGGGGTGTCAAAGGGTCCCGTAATAAGTGCATGCACCTTAAATGAAACAGAAGTAAGCGGCATTACATGTACATATAAAAATCATGGAATTTCTCTGTATCAGAAATTATAATATCGTTCACAGGGAATGTTACAAAGAAAAGAACACTTTTGTGTTTTGTCTTCTCATCATATATGTTTCTGAGGTATGTGTATGTACACAACAAATCAAAAGCAAAATTGTTGCATGAAAGTAATTTGTGATGACTGATAATGGAATAATTACATACAAGAATTAATTCCATGACCAGTGGAAGGGTACTTGACAAGATATTAAGTTTCAATGACATGGAGGGTGATTAGATAAATTGTATGACTGACCTTTGTGATATCGTCTTTATCAGGAACTACAAACATGCCTGGTGGTGGCTCATTGTATATACTCATAATGTATATACTCATTATGTCCCTGATACAAAGAAACAAACAGTATTTAGAAAACAATTAATATTACAGTCTATGACCTCAAGTTACATTATCCAAGACATGTTATCTGTATTACACAAAAGGTATCTGTGTGACTTGATATGGCATATTAAAGATGAGATGGAACTGAGATTAAATATGAAGGATTGACATACCATGGAAAAGACAAACGTGGGAAGTGATGTGGTTAGTATGCATGGAGCACAAAAAGATTTGGGAAACTGCATTGAAGTGTAATTCTGAAACCTTTTATTGTCAGATCATTTAAAATCAGCATAAAAACTATGTACATGTACAAAGAAGTTGACAATACTACACATATTTGTGGTGTAATCTATCACCATCAGGTCAAGTCAGTGAACATCAGAGTTGTATGTGTTTCAGCTTTGAAATCATGTCAAGGTATGCCTTACTACTTTGACCTCATTGTCTGAAAAACTCAAAGTAGAGTGTCTTTTTTTGAAACACACACCAAGAAGACCATGCAGACATCTTAATTGTCTATCATTTGATCTGATTGACAAAAATCTTACCCATAATGTAACGCCATTATACAAGAGCAAAAGACTTGAGTTCACTAGCAATAACTTTACATTTGTCCTGTACTGTGTATACACACCCATGATGCATTGCAATGTCCTACAGACTTTAGGCAATTCACCACTTTCAAGGTACACACTACCCACAATGCTTTGGAATATCTCTCACCAAAGTAATGTACCTCTATTCTGTTCATTTCACCAAAATTCATTTCAATGTTCTCTACATGCACCAAGGCAAGTTTTACTCCTGACAGTTTTGATGTCAATCCTTTATAGGGGAAGTTACAGGACCGTGGGCGCACAATAGGGGGATGACTGATGACGCAGCCAATTGCACACACTGGGCGTAGGTTTTTGAATTCTCACAGCATCACTTTGACCATATGAAAAATGTGAATTATCATGATCGGCACTTACGTGACATATTCAAACTTTCAAAGAGGTGTCAAACACAGAGAACATGTTTTGAAATGTGCGTTCTCCGACAAAATGCGGAACATTTTTTTCCGTTTATTTCCAACTCAAGTTTAGTCGCTATATATTCATAGACATCATATGCAAGATTCGATTACAATGAACACCTGAAACATTTCAAAATTATGGGATTCTGGGACCAAACATGGCACATCGATCAGTAGTGTTGCTTTTTTCACTCTTGCATAGATATACAATAAACCGGCTTTTATAGGGGAAGTTCCTGTTTAACACTTATCATGGAAATGTATTGGTACATGTACAACTCAATAGCACAGAACATATTACCCATTATGCAAAGTGAAGGTACAATTCAACAACACAGTTTACCCATGATGCAAAGTACAACTCAATAGCACAGAACATTCTACCAAGATGCAAAGTACTAGTATAACTCCATAGGTCAGAACATTTTACCCATGATGCAATTTTCAAACACAAGTCCTCCACACGGCATATTCTACTGATAATACAAAATCTTGGCTGAAGGACTCTGAAGTGAAAAGTTACCCAATAGGGAGTTGAGAGACCTAGCATTTGAAACTAGCAAATATGAACTGGTACACCAAGTAAGGAAATACTGTATTTTGAACTGATATCCTTGAGAGCTAATCTGTTGACATGACATCTGTACACATCAATGGAACAGCATGGACTCAGTTACAAAAACAGGATTTGTGATGAGAGATATTTCAAAGAAACTAAATTACACAGTTGGTGAATTACCTTCAGCACAATCCAATTAAACATCCTCTGTAAAACCCATTCCACCCCAGTATTGCAGACAGGCGTCAGCCATTTCTCTGACTAGCCTTCCACTCTTGAGCTTAGCCATGGTGGCAAGTCTGGTGATGTCTCTAACCAAGCTGTGGAGATACAACAGAATAACCATTGCATTTGAATTAAATTATAAAAAATAATTTTTATTGTTTATATGGAACCCTGAATGGTCCTTTCAGTGTAAACACAGACAAACAGCTGTGTCATAAAATTTTATCAAGCATGGTAAGTGTTGCCATGGCCACTTAAACAATTCAAAAACCTGTTGTAAAGGAAATAACTGCTGACTTTCTTTGTCTAGATATTCTGTCTTCTATCATGGCAGATCTTATCCTATATCTCTGACAGCTCTCACTACTGTAGACTTCAAAAAAGTAATGGTGCACTCTAGCAGTGCTGGAAATATGAGTATGTTACAAAATGCTAACATGGAAAAAAAATTCATGTTGTCTCTACACACTAAGATCTTAGCTTGTACAAGTTATCTTCACAGGCCACTCCTAGGGGATTACAGCTCAACATGATATGACAGAATCTGTACAATCACCACCAACAGGCTGACTTTAGAAATTAATTTTGAAAAACCAAACACATGTATTGTAGATTGTTTTGAACTTGTACTTCTCATTTCTTCAATATCCTAGAGCAAATAAATTACCTGGCATTGTGTAGTGAGTTGTTCTATCTCTATGACAGACCGGACAATCTACTAATAGTTTTGCTGTGGTTCTGGCACTACACTTGTGATTTGTACTGACAACAAACTACATGGTTACTTATCCTAAGGTTTTATAATTTACACTCCTTCAGATGAGTCACTTTGTTAATGAGTCTGAATATTTACAGAACTTGATTGCTCAGGAGATATTGCAAGGATGGTCAAGAGAGTGCCGCTATACCAATGTGGTGAGCCAAAGGTGTTGAACACAGACCCTTAGTTTGGATAGCACATATTCTATTACCTGTTATGATATTGCGTAGGTGATTTTACTGATGACTTTGAGCCCTTGATTTAGGGGCTCTGCAGCACAAGATGCTTGCATGGTTGATATCCATGGTATCCTAAGTATGGAGGATTATGTACGTATTACTGTAAATAATCTGGAATGAAGAGCATAACCCCTGCATACCTGAAATCCCTGTAGTATCTGCTGATGAAGACATCCTCTGTAAAATCCATTCCATCCCAGTATTGCAGACAGGTATCAGCTGTTAATCGACTAGCCTTCCACTCTTGAGCTTAGCCATGGAGGCAAGTCTGGTGATGTCTCTAACCTTGCAGATATATTGCTGTGGAGGCAGAATAAAAGAAAACCACTAAACATGTTATCAATTTAAATTCTATGGAAATAAAACAGAGAAGAACTTTTTGACCCCTATTTTGCTGGATGTAGGTACATCCAGCCCATTGAAAACAATGAGAAAATAAGAAAGTTTCAGGATGAGAAAGATTAGAACCAGAATAGCTGTACCTCTTACATTTGTTTTTTTTCATGAAATATCATCAAACACCTCTAAAAATAACAATGATTTTCATCAACCATGTGAACACAACTCGAAGACAATGTTCAATATAATTATATGCACACACTGTAATAATAAAAGGTGCACTGGAAAGATTCAGTTTAAGTGCATTTTTCAAAACACTTTGGCCAGTATTAATGAGTCTTAAGGTTGTATGTATCTCAAAATTTGAAGACTTAAACATTGTCCAACTTACCTAAAGTAAACTTTAAAATAATCTCTATCACATACATGAATACAAATCAGGGGTCACGGTGCAAATTTGGATCAATGGAAAGAAATTGTGTTAAATTTATCAATATTGAAATTATAAATGTCTGCCAATGTAAATATTCACACTTTTATTTGTTCATGAATATATACACAAAGTTTCACAAATTAGTTGAGGATTTTGCCTTCATCAGTAGAATGGATCCTTGACTTCATCAACAGCAGATTAATTATTTATCTCAGATTTATTTTACAGCTGTTGTAAACAGATTTCCAGATTCAGAAATGATGATGTGAAGAGAAAACACATGTCAACAATTTATGCCATGATTTAGAATACCATATCATTGAAAATATTTGGCACATAAACCATATATTCAGGCGATAATATAAAGTACTGACCTGACTTGATGTAAAAAACATGGGCACAGCACAGAAATTTCAAAGCTGATATCCTTGTACTGACTGGACTTGATGTGACCTGAGTAATGAATAAAATGCCCTTATTTATTTGTGTCTCTTACATTAGAAAGTGTCCTTATTCTTTTGCCTTTGTTATGTAAATTAAACTAATGAAGCGCCCTCACTGCTTGGAGTGTGGCAGCTGTTGCTTGTGTCTCAGTGTCTGCCAAGTCTGTTTCCCTGTGCCATTTCTGCAGTGCTAGACGTCTTTGTCAAGATTCTGGTTAAGTGCTTGACATCACACAGAGTGTATTAAATCATGGGACAATATCAAAATGGCTGTGTTTTAAGTAAGTGCAGCCAGTAGCTGTAACTTTTGTCAATGTTTTCACTAATCTTTTATTCATATATCAATTGCAAGTTTTCTTCTACTCTCCAAAACATGTTGAAAAACCATTTCCTTTGCTTGTCAACCACTGTCTACTGTTATTGGAATGTTTGATTTCATCTCTTGAATAAAATTTACTTGTCAAGTTCAACATTGTGTAATGTAAGGCAATTTGAGAGCTGAACAAGCAAATGCAGTTGATTAAAAAAATTAGGGAATAAATCATTGCAAATTAAAGCAACTTGCCATTTAACACCAATCAATAACTTTAAGTATTAAACTTTTTTGCAGTATTTTGTTCTGCATCAGCAACAGTTCCTTGGCATGTATAAACTAAACTAAGACTTGTACTCAGCTTATCAATACAATCTGTGCATTCATAAGCTGCATTGCTATTGTTAAATGCTGACTTTCAGTCAAGATTTGAATTCAGTCGTCAACAAAAATGCACCTCACACATACATTACACGTTGTGAACCAGCCAAGTATTGGTGTTCATCCTGCTTAACCCTTTCACCACCATGGTTTGTATCGATCCCATTGTTTTCTATGGTAAAGTTGGACCTCTACAAAGGGAAATGGGGGGGGGGGGGGGGTGGGGGGTGAAAGGGTAAAGGAATAGATCACACCACTGTCATTTCTAAATGCAAACAAGACACTGAAAAAAATCATAGTCTCCAAGCATTGATGTTTACCTTTGGTATCTGGAGGAACACAGATCATAGATTTACTCAGATGCAGGGGCGCATCACCAGTGTTGTCAAGCAAGCACATCAAGTCTGATTGAATCGCATTGGTTATCTAAATCTTGCTACCATTGGTGACGTAATCACCATCTTCTTGACTGCCGTGGTCTTGTCTTGCAAGTGAAAGTAAAAAGTAAAAGTGACGGGCTGCATGGAGTTTGCCTTTAATGTTGTCTGTGATTGGTCAGTTTGCATGGCATTTATCTTTATAGTATGTTGTTTGTGATTGATCAGTTTGCATGACGTTTGCCTTTAGTGTTGTCTGTAATTGGTATTTGGTCAGTTTGCATGGCTTTTTTGCCTTTAATGTTGTCTTTGATTGGTCTGTTTGCATGGAGTTTGCTTTTCATGTTGTCTATGATAGGTCTGTTTGCATGGCGTTTGTCTTTAATGTTGTCTGCTACTGATCTGTTTGCATGGAGTGTGCCTTTAATGCTGTCTATGATTGGTCTGTTTGCATGCAGTTTGGCTTTAATGTTGTCTGTAATTGGTCAGTTTGCATGGAGTGATTGGCTGTTTGCATGGCATTTGCCTTTAATGCTGTCTGTTATTGGTCTGTTTGCATGGAGTTTCTTTTAATGCTGTCTGTAATTGGTCAGTTTGTTTAAACAGTGTATACACAAAATTTGACACAGCTTCATGGTTATTATTTCAGTGCAAAGTTAATACTGTGAAAAGTCACTTTGGAAGAATATCACATAATGTCAGTACATTGTTTGAACCTGAAAGAACAGAACTATTTAATTTTTCCTCCAAATTTGCCTCCAGGAAACTGTAAAAGATTCTCTTTCCAATCATCAGTTATAAATAAATATCAGGCGTCATTATGCAAATTTGTGTAGTGGTGGAACAACTAAGTAAAATGTAACAATATTAAGATGTCAAAGGATTACTTCCTGACCTCAAACCTGTACTGTATGATCATCTCATTAATACTCCTTAAAATTCAAATGGAAGCTATCCTTATGATAAATGAACAGTAGCTGTAACGTTTGATGACTTTTTTCAGTTTTTGTTTTCAACGTCAACTCAAGTTTCTTTGTTGTTCTACTCAAAAAGCATCTTGAATCACAATCTAGCTTGTCAACACAGCGTCTATAAATGTGAAATGCACTGTTATTGTTGACATTTGAATTCTGATAAAGACTAGAATTATTATTGTTGACAAAAAAATACAGTACATGCAGAGTACAAGCTGAATACTTTGAATCTCAACATGCTTTGGGGAGTCGAACAAAAACAGCCGTAGTTCTTTGGGCATTAAAAAACAAATAAAACAGAACATTTTCAAAAGTTACAGCAACTGGCCCTTTAAATCCATGGGGAAAATGAAATATTTGATTTTCACAAAATCAAGGTGAATACTTTATTTTCCTGACAAGTTTAAAATTGAGTCCTCACAAGTAGCATGTCAGCAAAGTATTGTAAAACTGTAGCAGTCCAAATTGAGGCACAATCTACCTTATGAGTGTGGATAACCCTTATCCCATCCATTGCTCTGTACATCATCATAGTACAAAAGGGTCATATGTACAAACTGTTGTGTCATTTTGTAATAGTAGCAGTCATAACATGAATGTGAAACATGGACCAATAAATGTTCAACAGTGGTCTTGGGCAAAGATTTCACTTGGTTTTGAAATCTAGCCCATGTAAGTTATTCTCAGTCAGTTTCATCAAAAAATGTCAGTTATGACCTTCTTACACTGACATGACTGCATGTAGCAGTGCAATGGGGTTGGGTCAAACCATGCTGATGAATGGGTCAATGTCAGTTATGATCTTCTTACACTGACATGACTGCATGTAGCAGTGCAATGGGGTTGGGTCAAACCATGCTGATGAATGGGTCAATGTCAGTTATGATCTTCTTACACTGACATGACTGCATGTAGCAGTGCAATGGGGTTGGGTCAAACCATGCTGATGAATGGGTCAATGTCAGTTATGATCTTCTTACACTGACATGACTGCATGTAGCAGTGCAATGGGGTTGGGTTAAACCATGCTGATGAATGGGTCAATGGAAATGTGATAAACCTTACCTACTAGCTAATCAGAACCACTTCAAGTTTCACTTACTCCAAGACTGGCAACCATATCATCTTTGATGCTTGGCTCTAAAAACATTTGCTTCAGTTCATGCCATGTTTGGACTATTTATATATATTATAGTCTAAACATGGCACTATGTGCCCGAGGGTAAGTGACCATTTGCCAGACATAAGGAGGGCAAATGGTCTCCTGCCCCGAGAGTACAGTTCCGTTGATTGGGCTATAATATTTATATTACATGCCTCTCTGACATAAATTGTCTCTCAAAATTTTTTGGTTTATGTACAAATGACAATTATATGCCTTATTGCCATTTTAGATGAAAATCTGTTGAAAAAATAGAACAATTTTCATCATCCAACAGCACATTGATACATTTAAATCACTGCTATTCATATTTTTTTGTATAATTTTGTAAAAAAAAATATTTCATAAGTAAAAGATGTAATTTGATCATTTTTTAATCTTGCAGTTGTCAAGTTGAAAATAGTTCCGGTTCACTTTCAGTGCAATGATGACTTTGCTGCTCGCAACGTCATCGACGAGTTACCATTGACTCCAATGGAGTGTGTGGCGTTCGATATACGAGGCACGTAATAATATGCCTCACGGAGAGATATTAAGACCATCAAATATTAAAGATTCTTTTCTGATCTACGACTGGGTGGGACTCATTTTAAAACTCTTTAAATATAAAACTGCTCACCATCATAGGTTGTTTTTCAAAATTCTAAAATGTAATTTTTTTTTCATAGAGATAAGACAGGGACGGCTGCCATTTTGAATTTCAAATATCTGTAAAGGATAGGTACTTTGTTTCTCTAGAACCAAACTCTGCACAGTGACTAGTGATTTTTATCCTTGATTTGGTGAGAGAATTGTTTCCAGTGTTGTTGAGGAAGGTTTAAAGTCCTAACCTTTCGTAAGACACTGTTATAATATCTAAACTTACACAAGCTGTTGGGGAATAGTTGCAAATGTCCGACTTTTCTTACCATCCATTGATTGCAAAATCACCACGGTAACTAGGGGCAGCACCATAGTTACCATGGGATACAACCAATAGGGTATTGGCGGCGTGCTACCAAACGGCCACATCCACAGTCCTCTGCGTGTACCGTCCCTGATGTGATGCGAGAACCACGCCACGGAGAAAATCCATGGAAGGTTTTGGAGACGCGGCATTGGATGTAAATAGATCGACAACTTGAGAAAGCACGCTATCACAGGAATCAGCGTTGTTGCGTGGAAAGGTGGTCTTGATTTCAATGACAGAGCATCCTGTAAACAGAAACATATGGAACAAAATGAGCAAATGTAAAGAAGGACAATTTTGCTCGGATACACAATGAGCTATGAGAACTAGCACCGTAATGGAAGAGTTGGAATTTTTTAGAAAATAAACCTGATTGATCCATGTCGACCTGCACAAATGTTGTAAAGTGCATGTGAAAATTTTGGCTGCAAACTGAGTGCAGTGTATGAAACTCTGCAAAAACTATCCATTCCTGTTATGTTTTCTGTCACTTAGAGGGCGATCTCTAAGATCCGTCTTTCGAGGGTGCTCTCTCTGAGCTACCCCCTCTCAGAGGAGGGGATTGTTTTGAGCATCCTTGAATGACTGATCTTTCATTCTTATAAGAATCCTGACTGAGCAATTCTGACATCAAATCGGAGCTATTAGAGTTCAGTGCGTAAACTTTTTCCCCATCTTTAAATTATGTGTATATATTAATTTCTCAGCTGTTTGACATGTGCTGTCAAAGAATGATATTGAAATGCCCAGCATTTGACCCCAGGCAATAATCTTCCCCCTATTGTCATTGCTTTAGCTTATCATAACAACCGATAAGTGTACACTGTCTTGTTTCTGAACAATAAAAATGTTGACAATAGACATCAATTTCAAATAGAACAAAAATTCATTAAGGAGCTATAATGTTTGCAAATACCAGACATTCCGCTCTGTAGTACTTTCTCTAAATTTACACAAATATGCAATTAAGATGAAGCTATGTGTGACATGTGCCGTGGTACACGCTGGTAATACAGTTTTAAATATCTTTTGTCTCGTGCTGAGGGGTCAAACTGCAAGGTATTGCAATGCATTGTGGGTAAAAGGTTAAAATAGTCACACAGCAAGAGTATGTGAAAGTGATCTGGTGAATACAAACCTTTCAAAGGCAAAAAGCTCTGTTTGTTGGCAAAACTAGCTAAACATATGCATCTTTTTCAACATTTTAGGCATTTCTGGTGTGAAATTCCTGTACAACCAAACTGTTTAGTTGGACTTCTGTAATCTTGTTTTACCGGCAGGAATCTTGTATATTGTAAATATGGCCAGCCTGAGACTTTTCTGACTCACTTAGGTAGAAAATGTACTTAGCCCTTTACCTGCCAAGTTCATATGTCACCATCAGGTCAAGTTCATCAAAACTAGTGAGGCACTGGTCATTCCAACAGTTGAGCAGCTTCAGAACTTATGCGGTAACTTATCATTATTTCATTCATTTTATCAGTCCCTCAATCCCTGTATTTTACTTCAGATTATTTTTTCTCATGGAACTCCTATCCTATAGTTCTGTAAACTCAAAGTTTCACTTCCAAATGGATGCTCTACCATCTCAAAGCTTAACCTCGACTGAAGGCACAGTGGTAAATATCCAGTAACCAGCCTTAATATTAAATCTTTTGAAACTGCTTAATATTTTAAAGGAGATAAGAACAACATCTTGTAGTGGGTATTGTATGACAAGAGTATAAAAATTTGATTAGAGTATAAGAATTCGATGTGCCGTTTGAGTAATAAACTAAACACTATAACAGTGTTTGCAAATGTGGAGGGGTCGTTTATGCACCCATAGGTTCTCATAATGCTTGAAAAAACTATTTAAACCTTTTCCTTTAGAGTTCATATTTCACTATCAGGTCAGGTTCGTGAAAACTAGTGAAGCACAAATATGTCCCATATGGTGCATTTTAACAAAAAAATTGAACATTTGAAGGCCCCTGAAATCACACATACTGTAAACATGATTTTTATGTACTAAAGCTGTTGGAACAGACCAAGACAAATGGGTGGAAATACGCATGGTTTCTGCTCAGTACTGCTTTTCACAGAGTTGGCTGATGGGGAAGTGATACTGTCTGGCAGGTACAGGGTTAAGGTACTGAGAATGTGACTGGTCTTTGATAGAAGTATTTGTAATTGTAGTAAATAATGTATAAAGGCCAGGAATTTGTTTGTGTAGAGACTGTCTCCAAAGGAATAAAAGCAGACTGGAGAAGACCAAAACCAAGTTTTCATAGGTATGCCCAATAGCATATTGACCATTGACCATTGTACCGGTAATTTTTAGCATGTCAAAATCTACCGAAGCTTCCTTTTCAATATTTGTTATTGTTGCGCTTCTGTTTACCAGTGCAGTCAGTGGTTACATGTCATGAAATGTTATTTTTATAATTTCCGTCTCGGCATAGTCTGGACTACGATCGCACCAATGATTGTTGCTACTTGTGATCATCAGTGCCAAGAAGGAAATCACTGGAATAATGTATGAATAACAGACATTATAGAAAATTGTGCAAACGTTAATGCTATAACTCGTACTTTGATACTCTTTCATTTTTCGGCAAAAGAGTTTGCCCAATTTTCAAAAGTCTTGTGTGTGTGTGTGTGTGTGTGTATATATATATATATATATATATATATATATATATATATATATATATATATTTATATATATATATATATACACTATTTTCAAGTCTTGTGTGTATGTATATATATATATATACATATACATACATATATATATGTAACCGGGTAATTAAACTGACCTTGAATGTAGTCAGCCAATTAAACCCGACCAAGGTTCATATCACACAATAAACAAACCAGGAAAGAATGATTATCGTACAATTAGCGTTACAGTTTATATTAAGGTTTATTTCACTACAGCTAAACTCTCTACTACTAATGATAATAATAATAAAAGAATAAAAACACTAGTCTACAATGATTAAAACCCATGGCAGTATTACTGGAAAATAATTTCCAGGCGCAAAATCTAAAGTTCATCCACCATAATAAAGTTCCAGATAATTCTAAAATGGCTGTTGTCTAGGGTTCATTCACTTAGCTATTGTTCATATGGCTGTACAATGGCCTCATGTAGGTCAATGTCCGTCCTGTTGCTATGACGATGACAGTCTATCCAATAGGAAACTACGTTACACACACAGAGTCCTTCCAGACGATTCTCCCTGGGGATTTGTTATTCCAACCCTGGTAGCAATACTTGAGTTGATGATTGACTCGAACAATTCCAGGCACTCCTTGGCTCTTCACTCGGGCCACACAATAGGAACACACAGGAACACACGCAGTCTACCAGTAATTCATTAACGGGATCTCCTCTGTAAAGCACAGTCATGTAAAAGACCAATGGCAATTATGTAAGCATTTCCTTCTCTTTACACAATCTCATTCAGGATGAGACTAAGTCAACATGATAGCAAATACACTGTACAAAAATACCATGAAACAAAGAACTAAGAATCACAGAAAATTTCCTTCAAAATCAGAAACTCAAATTTCAACATGTTAAATAAAACTTCACTACTATCATAAAATACTACTAGAATCAAACTAACTACAGAATAACAACTTAGAAACTTTTCCTGTCAATTGGGAAACACATGGTTCTTCCACGTTTTAACTTGAGGGGTGTGTCTCACACTTTGAGACTTTTAAAAGTTCATTGTTTTCAATACCAAAGCATTCAAATACACATACCTGTAAAGCACAGTCATGTAAAAGACCAACCACGTTGTCTTGGAATTTTTTCTTGGCAGTAAAACAGATAATAATTCCTAAACGTACATCCACACCAAAGTACTGTCTTCACGCAGTGAAAATCAGTAGAGCATTGCAATGCATTGTGGGCGAAGACGCTATCAATGAAATTCCACACATGTGTCACCACACTCAAACAACATGCAGCAGACCTAATCACATGACTTACAATCGTAACCGGGGTTACACATATATATATATATATATATATATATATATATATATATATATATATATAATATATATATATATATATATATATATATATATATATATATATAATATATATATATATATATATATATATTGAAATAAATAATTTTCACCCATCCTTACTTTCAAACTGAATGACTTTGCAGCAATGAAGTGATCCAAGTCCACAGCACTTGACAGGACACCACACAAAATGGTTTGAAGGACGTCATCAATTGTTTGCAGTCCACTCACCAATGACCAACACCACAGTCCAATCACGGCATGTATGCCATTGTCCGCGATTGCTCTTAGCGCCATATTCCTTGATATCCATGGCAACTGCATGGCAGTGTCACCTGCGCAGCAGAAACACCCAAGCAAGGCAAACCCAAGGAATCGTTTCCATGGCAGCAAGTCAATGAACCGATTTGCAACCATTTCACAACTGCGATGCACCAATGAGATCAGCTGCACAGGAAGAGGTCAAAGGTAATATTCATTCTGAGTACACATCGTACGTCTTCCTGAATATTAAACGTCCCAAGCACTGTTGTATTGCGGCTCTTTCCTGTAATAAAGCAGATAAAACGAATTATATTTTTAATAAGTTTTTGGCCCTTATGATATGCTTTAACCCTTTCACCACCATGGTTTGTCCCAAATCCATTGTTTTCTATGGTAAAGTTGGACTGTATACAGGGAACTGGGGGTGAAAGGGTTAAAACATTTTGATTTAGCTGCATGCTTTTTTTTTACGTGAAGTAGTTGCTTATTCAATGAGGTAAATTTCACAAAAAAATTTACCTGCTTGACGTAGCTATCAGTATCAAGACACTTTGACCATTGTTAATAATAATAATACTTATTGCATAACAACACACTTCGGAAAGTGCGGTAAAGCAAGAACAAAACAAAACATTGCATAAAACATTGTTGTCTATGTCTTCACCTGCATATTTACCTGTTAATGTACAGAATTGGTATCTTAAATTGTCAGTCTCATTGGAAAAGTTATTTACGATAAAAATTATTAAATGTGTAATGTTGAAAGTGAAATATGGTAAGCGAGAGTCTTGAAATTGTGATGATGTCATGGTGTTGTTAGGCTGTTCCCAAGAACAAATCTAGTATCAGGGACAGTACAGGGTACCCTGAACTGCAGGAAAGGTCCCAGGCTACCTGTTGGTAGCCCTGGATATATACAGGCGTTGTACGGCTTCCCACCACAACGCCACGTTGGTAGCACACAGCACACAGGGCTAACCAGCTGGTAGCTTTTCATGAATTTACAGTAACAGAACCATTTAACACCCACACAGAGACTCAACCACCTATATGCATGGTAATACAGCAGTCAATGTAATTCCTGTGGTTGATATCGATAGGGGCAAATATCAGGGATTAAGCCGTGTTTGTCATAAAACTATGCCTGAGGGGGTGGGGCACATTGCCTCATATTGATCCCCCTAAGTCACGGCAAGTGGAGAATTTATGAATGCCCAACCCATTGGGGTGGGGGATTTATTTGTCTTAGGTGGGAATTTTTCAGACTGTCTTGCCCTGGGGAGTGGGGCATTTGGCAAAATTCATGACTAATTTCCAAATCCCCCCACTTTGCCCTGGGGTGGGGGTACCGTTTACCTTGACTACCGCATAACGGTATACGATTATTTAATCTACAGGCGCTCAGCTCATTGTAAGCCGTATACTAGCTCTCTGCGTACAGGTCTGTGTGTTCCCGGCGTGATACGGCCTCTCACGCCGGGAACACACAGACCTGTACGCAGGGCTAGCCTTATTATACTAGCAAGCATATGTGCTTCCCCACAGATGCATGGAATTGCCATTATAGTATACATAGAGAGAAGAGGCCCTTCCCTGCGATACTACACTAGCAATTCCATGCACCCGGCACCTTCTTACACAGCATGGCAGCACTAGGAAGCACTGGGTAAGCAAAGCGTTGGTGATGCAATCACTCGGCAATCGAGAAAGCTCACGGGACGCGGACGGGACGACGAGGCCGCATCCAACGCCGCCGTTGTAATGCTAGGAAAGGTTCAAATGATATATCATACCAGCAATCTTTCAACCTCAGTAAACTGTGGCTGCCTATCAATGCACACTTCTCCAAAAGCAATACAATTTCTTAGCACACGACCCACAAAATGACCTTGTATCAGCTGTGTGAACGCTTCCGTGTAGACACAAATGACGTTCAACAGCGCATGCTCAAATTATGACCTTTGACCTCAAAGTTGTTGTGACCTTCAAATCCAGGGCTTTGGAATCCAATACCTGGCCGGTCATTCAATTCACGGTCCCTCCACAAGTAGACGGACCGTGTTCGATTCTAGCATTATAATTTATCTTGCCATGAGCTTGTTTCCCAGCACAAAAATGAAGATGAATATATGAAAGTAATCGTTACATGACTCAATGTTCGATTATGAAACAAACTTGAAGATTTATCATTAGGCTATCATATCTCTAAAATTTGATGAGAATTTTCGGAAAACGAATGCACTTTTCTCTTCGCAACAGAAATGGGCCTACAGACAAAATAGAGAGAGTGTCTATGTCACACCAAGAACAGTAACTTTTAAAATCACTATGTATGCCTTGGAGTCACTTCTAGTAGTTCTACCCAAATCTGATTAAAATAAGGTGTAGAGTACGCTTACGGCGACGTCTGTATACTTTCGCGGTGAGAGGCGACAGCAAGAGAATACCGCGAAAGTACAGACGTCGCCGTATTCTACATCTAATTTTAATCAGATTGGTTCTACCCTTGTCTCACACAAAGAGTTGTGCGCTGTAGATAGTTACCACCGAGTAAAAGTTGCCGGGTGGCGTGTCCCCAATGAGTCAGCCGACTTTTTACGCCTTTCAAAAGTTCAGGCGAAGGTTTATCTAATTTTTCACAGCTTTTAAATTTTATCTAAGTTTTTCACGACTTCAAAAAAACTTACCATGAAATTGTCGCGAGCCAGAGCAATAATTTCCGCTCCGCTGACCTACGCAATTAACGGGTAGCGCTGAGCTGTTGCCGTAAAGAGGCATGTAGTTTACGACGATGGAATAACTGTGTATTGCGGGGGCGATCGAAACACTAATTGTTTTAGCCACAGTCGCCCGTTTTCCAAAATTCCGCTCTGCTGCGCTAACGCGCCTCATAGACGTATAACCTAGGCGTATACATGTATGTCGGCACTGTGTGACAGAGCAGAATTTTAGAAAACAGGCCCCCGTGGTCTTAATGATCAAAGTCAGATGATGTAGGACCTATATATTTAATTTCTAGTGTCGAATATTCCAAATAGTACGCTACAGAATCTATAGCTGTGGGTCCATAGCTGTAGTGTTTTCAGACGGCATTTACGGGCTTGTTTTGACTTTGTGGTGGCGGGGTTAAAATCGTAAAAGTCAAAACCAGCCCGTAAAAGGCAGGAATCCCGTCTGAAAACACCACAGCTATGGACCCCCAGCTACAGAATCGATAAAATGGATACCTATAATTTCCTCAGCCTTGAAAGCGGTACAGCTAACGTACAGTAAGTATGCATAGTTATGCGCCTCGAAGCTAAAAGACATTAGCCGCCTTTGCCCGGAATTCTCCTACTCTGTGTACCCAAATGTCTTTATTCTATATTTAAACTCGCTTGAATTAAATCTTATACTCAAAAATCTAATGAGACTGCATGATATGATAAAATGAAAGGACAAGATATAAAATAATATCATCATGAATAAATTAGCATAAATAAATTAAAACATACCGACAAAATACATGTAAATAATGCAGTGCAAAGTAAACATATCTATGCAAATAAATTGAAATTACAATGCAAAAAATTCCAAATTATCGAGTGTCCTTTTGAGACATGTTTTCGAAGCAGTGTTTGTTGCCGTAGGGTATCTTCGTGACAACGGCGTATGATTGGCGGATTAGGAGTTGATATCTGTGTATGGACGCTCAATAGACAAGACAAAGAACAGGGCACTTTTAAATGCAATGAGTTACGTAATAGACTGTAATTTAAAAACGCATATTAACTTGACAATAGCCCACACATAACGGAGATTCTGCCGATTAGGAAGGCTTGGCGCAGGCCATATCGACGAACATTTGATACAGTCGCCTTTTACGACACCTGATTGGGTAAGTTCAACTTTTGAAGGCACGTTTCAGTGTCCTAGCCATATCTGGGGTTGGATGTTTTGGTTTGCGGATACCGGGTTACAGAGAATGCCATAGCTACGTAGAGTAACCGTGGCTACGGTGACTGTGCTACGCGCCAAATCCTGTAGCTGCGACCATAAGTCCGATGACACTCCGGCCATCTCCTCAAACCACTTTCGCTAGCCAACCACTGTGTTATTTTGGACCTCGAAACAACTTTAAACCATGCCGCGACCTAGCCAAGACGGGATGATGTACCACACAAAACAAGGTAGTAGTATCAGGTCAAAGATCGATATCGTCACGCCCTTTTCCACACTTCTAGGACTGTATGCGCAGCTGTCGTCGATTCTAGCTCGCCTGCCCAGTCAGAGATCTGTTCAATACGCTGGAGTTCAGGCTCTCGACATCCGAGGTGCAGATGTCCACTTAAAGAGTTGAACTTAGGCCAAAGTAATTAAATTCTTTGTTTTGCGTCCCCACCCGCCTAGGTTTTTAAGGTTTTCATGAAAAACACACACAGTGTATTTGAATAGGAAATTTTAGGACCTGACCGCTTAGCTTTTCAGAAAAATTCAGAAAAATGACCGAAAATTTTGTTACAATTTATTATTCGCTGCAATCAAACATTGTGTTTATTTTCTTGTGTGTGTTTTTCAGCCGCTTAGACGTGTACCTTTTCCCATTTAGAGTGAACGCAAAACAAAGAATTTAATTACTTTGGCCTTATCAAGAGCATAAAAGGTCAACGCATTAGTTAATGGTGCAAGTGATGTTTTAGGTTGTGTAGAAAAACCGGTTTAAATCGGACTTGAATATTCTCGTCTCAAGTTATAGTCAATAATTTTATTCATTTCAAAGCCAAGAAACAGTAAAAACGTGAAAGAGTGTTTTTAACTTCAATGACATTTAGCGTGATATTGTAAACAGTGCCACACCCTTTCCGTGTTTGGTGTACCGTGTGATATCCATTTGATATCTAGCGTCTCTCGAATGGTCAAGTCTAAGAAATCCCTCATATAAACTTGGGATTGCTATGTATTGTACGCTATTGAATTCAATGTAACCCTGGATGTTTAAAGACGTTACATTCCATTAGCCAACCGTAAGAACGTATAGTGATGTATTGTTTTAATTATCAATTAGTCAAAAACGTGTAAAAAAGCTCTGAATTTTAGAACAACGACACGTTTTGACAAGCTTTAGATTAGTTTTGGACACCTTTTACATTCTCCTGGTACTTTATGTTATTAAAGTAGGAATAACAATGTATAGATTAAAAAAAACCACGATACTATAGTTGTATAGTACTTTTATCACAAAGAGTAGCACAGAGCTGAGACGGTCGTTGTAGAGTTCACATTGGAGTCCGAGTCGTCTCCATGGCAGTTTAGCGATACAGATTTAAAGTGGTGCATATAACCGACAACTTAGTGTCAGCTTTACTTACTGAAAGCGTCACGATCTCCGACCGATACCTCTCGACTTATCATCCATGAAGCAGCAAGCGTGACAATATAACGATCGGAAATCAGGTCATGAATTTATTTTGGCTGGTTTTGACGGCTTGTTATTAGGTAGAAGTATATACCTGTATTAATCATTAACGCATCATGTGCTTTTTCCATCAGTAGTCGCACTGAAGTAGGTCAGTTTCTGATTAAGCACAGTCGGTAGCCACGGGACTAACGAAGATGTGCTTGAAAATAAACAAAAATGTAATAGTTATTTTGCCAAAATTCCAAACAAACTTCATTTAGAACAAATATTCCCACTCGCACTCCAGGAATACAACTTTTACCGAAATTGAGACTTTCGGGAAATGAAAAGGCAGATTACTTGATGATAGTCAAGAATTTTGGGCATCAACAGTAGAAGCTAAGTGCCTAAAACGCTTCAGATTTTATTGAACATTAGCTCATTCAACTGTCTCATCAATCAAGCAAACAAACAAACAAATCCTAGAAACTTGAGGTTGTGATGTTAGGGTCATGGTAATAATTCGTGAATGTGGCATATATGAGTAAAGGTTCAGCATTATATTTCGGGGGGGGGGGATGGGTATAAACACAGTTTTTAGAATCATTTCCACCTACGCCATACGCTGGGTTTTAATTTGCTGTTAGGAATGATGAGCGACTCCATTGAAGTTACGTACTCGCGTAAAACCAGTACTGTGTGCCAAGATTCGTTCGCTTTCCATAAAGCGATGCTAGACTCCCTCACTACATACACGTTTCGTCAATTATTGTCATATAACATACAAACGCAGAATTACAGGGCACATACGAAGAAACGTTTTAAGTGCTTGTTGTGAATTTCAATGATAACGACCTGTAATATTAATTATATTATTCATGAGGGCGACCTACCAGCGAATCCAAACATGAAATTAAACGGCCGGCATTTAGGTTCATTGGTCCACGGAAAATATGGACAAAAATACAAATTGTGGAATACCAATGGTTGCCAAAATGCGGTCACCCCAATTCTCGTTTCCAAAATATCTTAGCTAGTCTAAAAAACTAAGCGAATCTTCCTTTTGAAAATAGTATTGATTTTTCTTGACTTGAATGGCCGTCACGTTTGATCAGTGTCTAGCACCGGCTTACCCGAGGTCCCGTTACGTCATCACTTTCGTTCAGGCGATGACGTCACGTCATAATCATCTATGTCGGGAAATGATCAATGCACTGTGATGAGCCAATTGTTCGGATGCATTTCAGAGTTGGGAAGGTTTCAGGTTTATCATCACGGTACCTTAGACTGGAAGATCCGTCGCCCGAGGGCGCTCTCTACGCTCTCCCTTCTTGCAGAGGGAAGGTATAGATCCTTCCAGTCTATACGGTACCTCTGTACGTTAAACATTAGCAAGCCGCGATTGTATACTACGAATTACAATCAGAAGTATGATCGAATTGTAAATTATGTTCAAAATACGCGCCGCATCCTACATGTAGCAGTTTTTGTATGCCACACAACGTGTGCACTCTCTACATTATATATGGTAGTATGTGCCCCGAAAAGTGAAAGACTTACACAGTTTGCTAAAAGTTTCCTCGGCGAAACTTTTAACCATTCCCTTACCAAATTACGAATAAAAACCAGGGGTCATCGCGCAGAATTTGGTACTGGAGAGACAAAAAATCTAAGATTGTCCGATTCGATATTTGAAAAATTCATCAAATGACCGGCATCCCTGTGTTAACTCTGTGGGGAAAATTAAATTTTCGATATTTCTAAAACGAAGATGTTAAAGTACTTCTTAAATCACGAGCTTTAAAATGACCCCCCCCCCCACAAGTGGTTGATCAGGGAGCCAGATGATGCCACTGTAGGACACTCCATCGACACTCCGACACCCTGTGATCCTTTGTTTCCAGTTCAAAATAATCACGTAAACATGTTTATGCAAAGAAAACGTGGGCGTATTCGTTTTTTAAATTTTCCATTATTGACCATCCTTTCAAGTACACGGTTAAACCGTCACTATATACTATCGTTTTACCGGAGAGGACGACTTCGGAACTTGGCTTACATTCTACATTCACTTTAGTCCCAGGCCGGGACTTGCCGCTCTCTCGTGAGATCGAAATCTTGTCACATTGAAGTTCCTTTGTAATTTCAAAGAGCAAATGCGCTAGATCACGTACACATCATAATATAAGCAATGGCCATCACTATATGCTGAATGCACATCACAATAGAAGAATCACATAACAATATAATAATTTCACATCACAATAAGCAATTTACATCACAATATAAGAGATTAACAAACAATATAATGAATTCACATCACATAAAAATGCACATAATAATATAATAAATTTACCTAACAATGTAAAGAATTGACATCACAATATAATGCCCATTATGATATAGTGAATATACAAAATGTTATTATGTCACGTAACTTAAAGTTCCATGACTAAAAAATTGACCTTTTCAAATCTAACAATTCTCTGGTCGTTAACAAGCTCATAACCTGTAAATTATACATAGTCTGAAAGCCTAGATACAGGATGACACTTTGGTGACAGCAGTGTCACCATTGTTTACACAACTATCACGTGACACGTAATATGCATAATAAATAATAATAATATCTTAATTACCTTTTAAAAATCGGTTTTCCCTTTTTTGTCTCAATTCTTCAAAATATCTGACTCAAACTTGCTGGAATGCAAGCTGTCACGAAGCTCTTCCAAAAAGAGTCTCAGATTTTTTTGTATCTTGCTTTGTTTTTTATGGAGCTGAGAATAAATTCATCGCGGCTCTGGAAGTTTTTCTTGCATGGAAATTGTTTTACACTTAGGTTTAACAAATTCTGAGACACACTTTAGAAGATCCTCAGGACTGCTTGCACACACACAAATTTCAGCCTTATATCTCAAAGCATTCAAACGTTCTCCGTGACTACACCTTAAAACGTAATGAAATATGTTATGCATTCTTTCACCAGTCATATTACGCGGCTCTCCCAAAGGCTTTCTGTAAGATTCAAGTATGTTTCGCTTTGTCGTGACCACAATAGCATGTAAGTATCTATTCATTGCTTCGACAAAGTTTGTGTGCGATGTGCGATAGCGAGTATGTGAGTGCGAGTGCTTCGTGAACTCTACAGCGTGTTGAGGGGTCACAGTCAGAAAAATTGTAGCAATTTATCTCGGTTATTGAACCATGGTGAATGGGTGACGTATGCTGTGAATTCAAACCCGGTCGAAGATTCCCTGAATTTATAAAGGACCAGTGGACAAACTGTATTGTTTTCATTACTTTAGAAATGATTCTTTTTGTCCTTTCAAAACATATGTGTAGTGTTGCCAACATAGATTATTAAACGAGCTCACTCGATGTGCAGTGTCACTTGTATTGTCAAATGACAGCTAGTCCGGAATAAATCTACCGGTTATTCATGGATGAGATGCGCCCTTTCGGCTGTGCTCACAGAGCTCGAGTATTTTGATATGATTTTCAGGAGTTACTGTAGGAAAAATAACGTTAATTAATTTTACAACTTGATACAATTGCATCGAATACAGCTTAAGCTTAAGCATTGAATTCTCAACTTTTGTTTAAACGACTTTGCATCAGAAACCTTGTTATTATTTTTTAATGTCAATGAGTCATCAATATTTCTGAAGATATTTGTTTAACATTTTTTCTGATATTAGTCATCCAAGTGCCTTGAAATAAACTACTGTAAAACATGTCTTTTTGCAAGCATGCCCTTTTGGTTATAGCAGTGTATACTTAAACGGTTTGCAAGTTTCAAATGCAGCTACTTCAAACACATATCTGTCTTTCGATTCTAGCTACATTTAGAGCCCACTAATTTAATGCACGTATTATTTTAATTAATTCAAACACCCTAGCTAATTCAAAGCATTTTGACAGAATGTTTTTTACACGTTCTTATTCATTACTGTCAACTCATGATATATATATATATATAATATATATATATATATATATATATATATATATATATATATATATATATATATATATATATAAGCTTACATGTAAATTTAAGTGTTTTTGTTTGTCATAGAAGCTTTATATATATATAATGACACAAATTACTTCAGGTTACAAGTAATAATATCTATATATATATATATATATATATATATATATATATATATATATATATATATATATATATATAATATATATATATATATATATACCGGTATATGCAAAGTTTACTTGATAGAACGTAATACACGAAGCTGATCCAAATAAGAATACAATGTCGTTAGCAACATTGCTCACAACGTTTACTTTTCGTTAATGGACAGTGCTGGTGTGCCTTGACAATGTGATGGCCGCAAACAAATGCTACTCGTGCGAACATACTGTAGGGTCAGTGGAGGGAATCTGAGCTGCTATGACAATTTCAAATCGTCAGCTTTTGAGGCTACCTGTGGTGCTGACCAAATGTGTCAGGTAAGATCATTTAGGGGTCATTTTGAGAACAGTGATAATTAACTGAGGCACAGTGTGCCTTGGGCAAAAAACATTTAGACTCTGAAATCTCCTAGAATATCTGTTGTATAGCACTTAGGGGTTTATATGAAAGCCACTTCGTGAATTTGCAATTTTACTCATGGAATTTAACACATTTATCGCGGCCATTTTGAATTTTAAGTGTTGGTAAATATTGGAAAATTCCTATTACCAGTTCGATAGCTTTTGCTGTGACCCAATTCTTATTCTTGGTTTTTAAAGCTGATTATACACTCTTCTTGAGTCAAGGTTTGTTCAAACTTAAAATCTCCCGATTTCAGGCATGAACCACCTTATTACATAAACACGATAAGGGAACACATTGGTTGGCATTGTATATGTGTTCGGAAAGTTATATTTCCACTATCACAAGAATTTTCAGTACTAACATGCTTGATC
This sequence comes from Ptychodera flava, assembly GCF_041260155.1. Lineage (NCBI taxonomy): Eukaryota > Metazoa > Hemichordata > Enteropneusta > Ptychoderidae > Ptychodera > Ptychodera flava. Next base: position 27,246,172 of record NW_027248277.1, read on the forward strand.
AATACTTACAATGCATGCTCGATCACGTGTCATTGTTCAGGCCTTAATGTATTTAAAAAGTTTGTTTTCATAAAATCTTTCAATGATTAAAACTTCCAGCACTCAAGCAAAGTATGACGATTTAAGGAAGATCAAAATTAACGAAATTATTTGTCCGATCTTTGTACTTTTTAATTTGTTAGTTCAGTGGAGGATGTTTTTAGATCGAATACGCTGAGTTTTTGCCTGTCTAAGCATTCCATATTCACCTGATTGTCTTAGGCCGGAGGGAAAACATATCGTTTCTCGGCTTTGTTTTGATGGCTAATTAAGCGGCAAATGTATAAATACCATGCATTTCTACGCATCTGATTTCACCAGATCTATGGTTTAAAATACCAAAGTTGGGACAAAACCAGACAGACAATACAACACCTTAAATGATATAGTTCCTTGAACTCTAAAATGTACACCAAGACTACTTTTCAGAAAAGTTTCGCAAGAGGTCATCCAGTTGCATATCATTTTCACAAGAGGGCGTTCAGTCTCCACCACAGGGAACCACACACCTCTTCACTCATGACCAACAAATCTCATAACAATGTTGGGATTTTACTCTTACAGGTTTCAGTGGTCAAAGCATTAAACTCTGACGACCGATTTTATGTGAGCAGAAGTTGTATTGGTATATATGACTGTTACCATGGTTGTCAGCAAGGTAGCCATGAGGAAACAAAAGGTTTGTATAAATGAAAGAGGATCAAAGATACAAGTCAAATGGTCATGTATTTTCGCTCCGAAGACCATAATTTGTTTTGAAATTTAGTTTTATGGTGTATATAAAGAACTTAGGTTAACGAGTGCTCTTCGTTTGCTGATTCTTCTTTAACATCATGTGGACTGTCATTGTTTTCTTTGTCTGTTGGTGAAGTCAACCAGTTTACTGCATCGCTGTTCATTATCAGAAAGCTCATCTGTTGATGGTAGCTTGTTTTACATGTGTACCCCTGTGATTAATATTGCAGAAGTAGACATGCTACAATAGGACGGATTTTCGTAGATCTGAACACTATTTCTCCCAAAATATGCAAATGTGCTCATTAAATACAGTGATGATAAACAAATAGATACAAATAGACACAAAACCAGCAAGTCTAGGATAGTGAAATTTGACAAAGATAACCTACTTTTCTGCATGACCTTCTGAGTTTGTTAAAAGCACGTTGGTCACATGACTAATCAACACAAATAAGCAAAATAAACATCGATATTGATAATGAATAGATAACTTTGAAACTATAGGACTTTGATTTTTTTCAATGACTTATCAATTTAATTGAGATTTCCCTTGAAATGAAGGTGATCATATGCATATGAGGAAAGATTACGCAAACAAATTCCAAAAATTCTTAACTCAGAAAATATTTCTCAATCAGGGTAACATTTCCTTCATATATTCCGAAGAGTACTTCTAAATAATTCCAGGCAAAACAAAGTTGCCGGAATACCTGATAGGCAGGTAGGCAAAATTGGAGGTGTTTCAATTAAAATCATTGAGTAAGGCTTTATATATGTCAGTCTTAATCAACTATAGAGATAGATAAGTTCACGAAAAGTAAGACAAGTATTCAGGTAAAACCATTTTGTGCTTCATATGTCACCATATAATTATATATACATGCATTTGCATCATTCTGCCACATGTTCCTGTTTAAAGGGAACGTTATTTTCAAAAAAATTGCCTGTATTCTTTTGGGTCACAACTTGATGTTTTCTTTGTTCTTTCTGTCTACAGATACTGAGCTATGTGTGACATGCTGTGACAGTGATCTTTGCAATATTGGAAACGGGAGTACTGGTGTAATCTCCAGTATTTTGCCACTCTTCGTCTTTGCTGGCCTGGCTATCTTCACACTTGTTTAACAAATTTGAACTGCCACAAATATTTGTATGAAGAGGTTGCTCTTTTCAACCTCTTCAGACATGCCAATTAACAAAAAAGAGAGTTTAAAGTTGTATATTCATTTTTACAGAAGTAGAATAATCACAAATTTATACAATATAGTGTTATAAAAGCTGCACTATCTGCTTTAAAAGTGCGCGTGCATGGATGGCAGAACATTTCAATCCTCAAATATCATAAATGTAAACATGTTGATAAAAAGTTCAGTGTTTTGTGATTTTTTTCTTTAATCTCTGCTAATTTTTATCACGTTGCACCTTCTCTTCCTCACTGTAAATATGAATACATTCTCATCTGGCAGTTTACGTAGCATTTCTCTCTAGAAATATCTGGCACTCATTGGCCTGTGTCTAGAGTTACAACTGCAATACCGTAAAGCATATATTTGATGTATTCTATCGGTGTATTGCGGTTCATGTGCTGAAAAATTTGATGTATTTTGCCTTGCTTTGTTCTATAACTGAGTACATTTGTTTAAGCTGTGACACAAGGGACGGCCTACATATGCGAAGCTATTTTTATACACACCTTCACAGACATTTCTGCTGAAGCTAGACATTTCATATGATTTCATATGAATTTTTCATTAATAGAATGATGTAGGTAACACATTTGCATAGACACTTTCTCAAACATTTCGTATAAACACCCTGATTGCATTAGTATAACGTTTTGGCAAATTCATAGGCTCACATTGTAACACGTCATAGATGGATGTCAATTCTGAATTACTGTAGATGCATTGTTATTGTATAGCTTACAACCACATCGCCTGATTTGAACCGAACCCTTCTAATGTATCTAAGATTTGTCCTTTCTTTTTTGTTACGTTTTCTACGGGTCTCACTATCGTAGTTTTAAAGACAGTTCTCAGTGTGTGTCAAATACTGTGAAGCTGAAACCCTGACATCCACTTGTTCTCTATAACGATCCATCTTCCCTGTAGACCGAATGGGGTCAGGCTAATCGTGGCGATGAAAGGATTGACAATTTTTGTTTATTGTAATAGAAGCTCAGGTTTTCATAAAAGGTAACTTCTCACGTTATAAGTAAATTATGTATATCTTTGTTACGTAAAAGGGTTGTTGTAAAATAAACTCAAATATACTTCTATGACAATTTTCACGTCTCATTCGTGTTATTGTACACCATGGACAGACGATCAAAAGGTGTCAAAATTTCAACACAATGACCATGGCTTTGTGTTATTCTCCCCATATTGGCTTCCACGCTACTGCAGTTTGAGTTCTAGTGGCTCAGAATCTTTGTTGTACACAAGGTTGTAAGATGGCCCATCATTCCTCCTCCTCTTCTTCACTTGTTCAACACCTTTCAGGTCTTTTGAATCACTCAGTGCTAGGTGTTACGCAACACTTGCCTTTATTTACTCATAGTATGTTATTTTTCATCACTCATAATCTCAGGAGAGTGGAGTGTTAAAGGTATACTGTCACCTGTTTCAATTTTGCCACAGTTACCATGGAAAGACAAAATCTGACCGATCACAGATTTTAGGCCGAAAGCTGCTTTTTAAAAACAGCGCCCTCACGCAGGCATTTTGAATACCAAGGAACGCCCCTTTGACCATATATGGGCATATTTAGATTACAGGGACTGTATACCTTTAAAGGCATGTGTTGGCACTAGATTGTCTCACCAGAAAATTTACCAACCTGATTACAATGTCAATGGAAAACAAAAGGCTATCACACCTCCGTAATCCCAGGGATCGCGCCCAGCAATGCCTTTAAGAAACAATGGTGCATTTGAGGATTATAACAGATATTTCAAGAGTTTGTCTCACGTGTGCTTTAGTGGCAAATTATTCATCATTGTTTTCACCAAGGAAATCCAAGTCTATATCACTCTGCCCCTCATCAAAGTTTATGATTATAGCGCCTGTCACAGTCTGGTCTGCACTTAAACTGATTCCCTCGGCTAATGGATCATTTTTACGCTAAGTTCTTCCCAGTGGATTTAAAACGAGCCATGTTTTACTATCCGTAGGATTACACTCATCAGGTTGCTGAATGTTGAAATGATGAGTTCATGGAGCTCGTTCTCAACTTTAAGGCCCACACATATTTAAAAAAACTGCCAATGAAGGACCAGGCTATCTGGTACGGACACTGTATCTGAAATATCATTTCCTATTGTTTATCAACCACTAACCCGAGTGGTGTGAGTTTAGATGCTTCGGAATGGCGCCCTCGCTTTATACTTTCCGGCATTGACATGATACCGTAAAAAATTGACCAAATTAACACGATTGAAACTCATAACAATTGGATGGCGAAGTAATGTCGGTTCAATCTGCAAATATAAGCTCATCTGCTTTTCATTGAAGTCACACGCTTGTTTTATGAGTAATTTGTAATATTGCAACATTCAGCTATGCGCCATCAAACACTTTGAGAAATTCGAAAACTATGAAGATCCAATCATCCCACATTAGTTCCAATCGCGTTAACATTAGCCACTTCACGTTCAACTAAGGGATTGACTGCTATATCTAGCAACTCTTGTAGTTTATGGGGACAATTAAAGAGGTGCAAAGTTTAGCTTACACGGGAGAAAAGTAAAAACAAACAGGTGGTTGAGTCTTCATCATCTAGTTTCTATAGGGCTACCAGCAGATGCTGATATGCTAGTGTACATCAGCTGGATTCAGGACAAACAGCTCTTCAGCATGTTTGTATCAATGTCCGTAATCTTTGTTATTACTCCAACCAGTTTTGTGCTCATATTTAAATTTTCACATTTCGGATATCGTAAATTTAAAGTTACTCCAGGGCTAAAATCGTCTGCCATGTTTGTAACAAGTATAAAAAGTTTAAGCTTATCCTCAAGGGGGTGCTTGGTACAAGCCCTGGACACTAATGCTAAAAAAAACCAGTGCTTTTGTACAATTCAGTTAGGGGGAAACATTTTTAACAATGAAACAGTGCCTAGGCGATTAGGCAATAGAGGACTTTATTGACTGGGCAGTGCGTTAACCATGGGAAAGATAAAGGTGCACGTGCAGTCACTTGTTAGAATGCGTAAGGAGGTCACGGCTGTCCGAGTCAACGTTATAGTATGTCGCCGAAATCCTGACTTTGATCCCAGAATGGCTTGAAAATAACAACAATCAAGGACAAACATCATACAAAAATGATGCTTTTATACTAGCAGCAATCTACCATATTCTAAGACACCCATGTAAACTTTTCCCCATCATGAAACAATTATTCACTCGTTTCCATATATAGAAAATCAAGAGCTGATAAAAATAAAGAAACGAACAAAAATTAATATCTTCCAGTTTCTTTTATTGATTTATATTGCATTCCGATAAACTAAATTTTATAATCAAAGTAAATTCGTCCTCACGAACCGAGTGTTGTCATAGTGAAATTCATGTAAAGAGAGAGAGAGAGAGAGAGAGAGAGAGAGAGAGAGAGAGAGAGATAAATACTACAGGGAAATTCACAGCCTCTCAATTTATCGTTCTTTGCACATATGATATGCGATATTTATGAGACAGGTAAGGCTGCAATGTGCCAGATAGAGGACCACAGTGTGGAAAGCCGGCCAAAACTAGCCCGTGTGATACTTTGGTGTAAAAATGGCATACTGCAGTACGCATTAACGCGGCTACGGAACAACAGAGACATGATAAATACTCTGCTTCGTATAAAAGGGATTGGTGGAGTTGTGCCTGTGCGGCTCTAATTGTTGTTTACAAACAATCTATTTCATGCACGATATCCAGATGTATCACGTCAACTTAGATGCAACATTCCAATTTTAGAATGTATACGTACCTTGTGATTCAGCATGTTTTAATTTTATCAATCGCCAACGTATATTGGATACAGTGTTTACACACTGGCGGAAAAGGGATTTTTATATGAATAGATATCAAATATGAATATTCTATAACGCTTATGGATGAAACTTGACATAGCCGTTTACGGGTCCAATATACCGGTAGTATATTGTGTATTGAACCCTTTGAGCGCCAAAGTCAATATTTGTTGGCTTTATAAAATATACCACAGTCAATTTTTTGGCATATTTTGCCAAAACTTCTTAAAAAAATCGTAGAAAATGAAATGTGATTTCTACTTGGTCCAAAATTATCAAACATGTGACAGAAAAATTAATAAAAATTGGGAAAATGTTACACTAAAATTTTGGTGGGTAAATTAGAGCACTCAAAGGGTTAAAGGGAAGCCGGCTAGCTCCCTCAGCCAAACCTTTTTACATAGCTGTAATTTTTTTGCTCTCTCAGAACTAATTCGACATATCTCCATTGCAAGGCTTGTGTTGATAACATGATCATCAAATTGACCTTGTTTCATGCACTGAGGGTGTGACACATTGTGTTCAGGCCATTGAGAAATGATGCGTCCATCAGAAATCATGCATCTATCGGTTAAGCTGCAAATCAAGGAGTATTTTCCTGAACACAAAACTCAGGCTCGGTGAAACTGTTCGGAATGCACTGCTATACGCAAGGTGTTGTAACTTTCCTGAATGTATTTTGTATAAATCATGGTAGTATATTTCTTCGACCCTGAGTGGATTGTTTGTGCGGACATCAAAGAGATGTTGACCCCTCTTGGAAAGAAACAAAAAAACAAAAACAAAAAAAAAACAAAACAAAAACCGAAATAGGGTGATCCCTCCATTTCAATATGGAAAATAGGGTGATTCACAGGGCCAAAGGTGAAAAAAGCGAAAAGTACATGCGCTACTGAAGCATTGGAAATCTCAAACGTTCCTGCATCCTGCCCCTCCACATATCTGTACTGCACATGCGCAAATCGCAAGCACGACTGTTTCGAACAGCGAAAACCCGATGAAAATCGACAGTTTTCTTGAGTTACGGATTTTTAAAAATCCCTATCAAAATGATATTTTCTCATTTTTTGGAGCATTTTTTTTCTCAAGATTCAGAGAAGATGGTTGTGCTTTAGGTCTTAAAAACCACTATTTTCCGAATATCAAGAATTAATGAACGAGAGTGGAAGTAAGCATGCGTCTACACTGACAAGCCTAATGACTGTGTGTAGTACATAGGACCTTGAAATGGCTACAAATATTCACTAGTTCGCCAACGAACTACTGCAGCTGTATAGTTTTCGTTTGAGCGTTACCCTTTTTCTCTTCTTGATCGCCGCTGGGCCTTTCTGTTGGCAAAAGTTGCAACGGCGCATCATATTCTATGGCCTGTGCATCAAGAGGGCTCTACGGGGACAGTATACCATATCGTATCGTATCATATCATATCATATCATATCATGTCATATCATATCATATTATTTCATATCATATCAATATGTCATATAGCATCTGAGAACCAAAGCACTACATTCCAGTATTGAAGAATTTCATAATGAAACTCTAGTATGCCATTTTCACATCAAAAGCGAATTTTGACATGCATTCATTGCATTATTGTGAAAACGATTTATTTCAACGGTAGTCAGAGGAACGAAGTTGTCGCAAAGCGAAGAAATGCAATTGCATACGGGAGACAGGGAACCAAGATTCTTTGACAGTTCAAAGGTCGATGGGAAATTATAAGTCAATTAAGGTATTATTGACACGGACTGTAACATATGAGGGAGGTTCGCTGTTTTTTTGTGCATGAAAATTGGGATGAGTAACTCTTTTTCTTGCAAATACTTTCGAAGGGCCTAATTTTTCAGCCCAGGGCCAGGGTTAGTGAATCAAATCTGATGATTTTTTTTGGGGGGTGGAGGGATCACATTTCACAATTGATGGGTTGTGGGGATGAAATTTTAGAAATTTGATTTTTGAGGGGGTCGCTTTTTACATTTCATTTGTTGCTTAAGGTTCAACGACCCCTCTTCCCTTAAAAAACGAATGCTTATTGCTCCCATAGTATAGGATATACAAATAGTGCTCTGTGATTATATATGAATAATCGGTATTTGTACTTAGTGTACATTTGTACAGGAATGTTCTCTTTAAACCTGGCTGATGCCCTGTATATTCAGAATATTTAATTCTAAAATATGAATTTTTAGCATATTTAATAGCTGTACACTCGCAAATATATCAAAGGACTACAGTTTTATTTCTGGGTATTTAAGTTGCTGTAGCAGACTACCCAGCGCCTGTGTGAAGACTGCCAAATTGCGTTGCAGTCTGAGGGTTACCGGTAGTAACCCAGTCTCGGTTCCGGTTACGCAGACTGGGCTTACTGTTCTCATCCTGGCGTCCAGACCTGAGCCCACAAGTGCAGTCTGGGTAACTTTAACTGGAGGTTGGCAGTAACTGGCCTTTATCGGTAAATAAAGGACTTTTAACACATTCAAATAATGATACTATTTTACGTATATTTAAACTTCTTTCAAGCTGAACGACTACTTTTTAAAACCAACATTTTGTACTCTTATATGTTTATTTGAAGTTCTGTAGACTTCTGTGTATTCAGTTGGAATAAATCATTCTTTTAAAAAATAAATTGATCAAAGGGCTGTGAGATTGTCTATGAATGGCCGTCTATTAAAATCGATCAGGAAAACTGTAATAATCCTTGAGAACCTGAACAATTAAGAACTATTGTTGACCTGTTTGAATAACGTTGCAAGGGGTCAGCTCAGGTCATGCTACGGAATGGTCCCTTATCAGTCCCTGCAGCCGTCTGGTTTATTTGTTGGTAAATATTAATAATTAACCAATCTGACAACCTCGACTACACCCTGTTCTACAGAGTAGCTAATATTCCAGTTTAAGTTGCGTATGGTGATGGAAATTTACTGAAAGACACTTTGTAGGATTAATTGGATATCTTTTTGACGGCACGGTCCCTCCACATAGGCAACCAGTGCAATGTAACATCCACTGTGCTTGTGTTGAGACTGCAGAAAATCAGCAGAGCAGTTTAAGGCCGAAGTAACAATGGCGTCCTAGTACAGCTTGGGACAAATACTAAGAGGTGGGTTACATGTGTTGTTACGCTATCTCACAGCCCTGTGAAGGCAACAAATGTGATAGAGGCTTATCTTCAAACAATGAGGTCAGTGCCTAAATAGTTGAACCTGACATTCATAGAGAATTTGCACAAGGTTGGTGTATAATACAGCAGGCACAAGTGACGTCAGATCAAGATAGGCTATTGACTAAGGTGTGGACCGTTTGATATCCCGCGGGGTCTGGAATATTTTTCGGGGGAAAAAGATTCAAAGCAAATGTAAAAAAAAATCAGCCAGAGAAGGCCCGACATTAAACGTGAGAGTTGAAATAATGTGCAATGGATCAGGAACAAAATTAATGCTACCTCATCAATCTTCCAGACCCCCAAGATATCAAATGGTCCACCCTATTCACGCCTTGATCTGTCCGTATTAGCAGCCATTGCGTATTCTAAAACTGAGTACATGTCTTCCTCGCTCGTCCCACACTACAAAATTATAATAACATTGACTATAAGCTAAACATTTGAACTACTGTGTCTGTAACTTTCGTAGGCGGTGTCACAAAGACAAAAAGAGGAACAGGCCATTATTAAAATAAAAGAATGTGGACTTTGGTCTTTTGGTTTTAGCTTGACCAGCTGAACAAGCATGTGGCAATGTGGAACATTGCAGTCGAGTTGACAAGGACTTAATTCATTACAATATCTCATGCGAGTGATCTAGAATGGTCGGAGTCGAAAAAGCTAAATGTATGACCACAACACATACTATTTTCCGAAAGAACAACTATTCGCAAATGTCATGAAATCAGCGTAGATCGATTCGTCTTGTATAGAACACAGACACTGTCATTAAATCGGATTCAAGGGACAACGGGTGGCCCCTATATCACGTATTTTATCTCCGAGGTTAGAACCCCGCTGTTTAATCATTTGACCACAGGGGCTGACAAGCATTTAAATAATTATCATGTATGAACCATTTCTAAATAGGCCCTTTTTACAAAACTACTACCTCTATGCTTAAGCAGTGTCACTGTGTGCCTATCATAGCCAAAACCACACGGAAATTGAGTCAGTCCCCTGGGGTGGGGAGGGTTGAGGTTCTTTGTGCGACGGTTTATTTTTTTATTTTATTAGTTTTGACTGTGATATTTCAAATGAAGATTTTGACTCCAAACCGCCTGACTGCTTTTTTTATTAACTACAAGTCGTTATCTCCTCTACAGCCTGTGTACATACCACTTTAATTGTTCCGCAAACGTTGCCAACTTGCTAATCGGCTGTCCGTTTCAGCGGATGAACTGACTGTGTCAACATCACAGCCGTCCCACACGAAGTAGTAAAATTATTTTACTACGTGTGCGACGGCTGTGGTGTTGACTCAACCAATTAATCGGCTGATACTGTGCTAACACTCGCTGTAAAGTTAACAAATTGTTTATTCATAAGACCATCAGTGCTGGTGATCAAAATTGAGGGGATTATGGTGGGCAGTCGACAAGTTTGAACTATTTTCTTTGAAATACTACACTGAGCTAGTCAGGGGAGAACTATTTTTCCCCGCCTCTGTTGAAGCATTTTTCCTATTGTCTGTTCTGCATAATATTTTTCCACATGTGAAAGCAATTATATTTTTCGTGATTACTAGTTATTTAATACGCGGCAACTGCACAATCTAAAAATTAACTAGTAGTACTCTACGTGAGCACAGAAAATATGACATTAAATTAGAGGACAGAGATTGTGTAAAACAAAGAGTTGTCCCTCATGAATTCTTTATTGAAATTAAATTGTAAAAAACTGTTAAAAAGTACCAGGGCATCGCATGGAGGTTTAAGGGGCCGAGCTCTCCACTTGCCGACAATTGTCCCCCAATCTTCCAGTCCCCCAACAACTAATGGTTCTCCCCTTAATGCTAGTTATTGTAGGCACATAGATCCTAGTGGTCAAGTTGGTGTTAAGGGAGCCGTCATTATTTTCGGACCGGCGAGGTCAGAGGAAGTATAGGGGGAGTCACTAAAAATTAAAAGCTATACGTGGGTTGTTCAAAATGTGAAGAGCAGGAGAGAGAGAGAGAGAGAGAGAGAGAGAGAGAGAGAGAGAGAGAGAGAGAGAGAGAGAGAGAGAGAGAGAGAGAGAGTTATGTTAAAATGACCAAAGTACAGCATGTGTAAATTCAGTATGTATGGTACACTCAAAATGTGACCGCCTTGACATTTATCATACCCATCCAAATCAAGCAATACTATACGGTTTGGTACTGGTATAGGGTAATATTTTATATTCACATGCATTTTGTTGTGACTTTGAATTCCATTGTTTGCTTCAATTTCTCAACTATCATGAGGAAACTGATGATAATCTATCAGCGTAAACCAGGATATAAAGTGTCATTTAACTTTTCATGAATCCGTAAAAATTATACAAGTAGGCCTACACATGTATGTGTGTTTAACCGTTCCAAATTGGGGGGGGGGGGGGGGGAGGGTTCTCTTATAATTTCACCGAGGGACGCGATATTCAAATCCATCATAGTTGGCTGAAGGGGAGGGGTGTTCAAATTTCTGAGTTTCTATTTTATGTAATTCGTCCCCAGATGTACCGGTGTATTCGTTCCCAGTCCTATGGAGTGACATCGAATTCTCAGCCGCAGGGCCCCTAAAAACTTATATGCATGCGAAAAGTTGGCATACAGCGGGTCTCGCCGCGAACCACTAGTGGCTGTGTATATGTCCATCACTTAGTCAGTCTGTTAGGATCACTCTAATAATTGTTATCATCACATGCACACTGAATGCTACCTTTCACAATGTGGTCAACGGGATCGAGACACCATGAACGTGAACGCGTCCGTGTGTCATGGCAACTGTTAACTTGGTCACGTGATCAAGACTTGAGCAGACTGCGCGCGCTGTGAATATCATATGTCAGTCGACAACGTGAATCGGTCGACGTCTGTCTGCAGTCGTTGTGATGGACAGCTAGCAGCGTTCACATATTCCCAGGGATTACTCAGCTTTTGTTGATACATAGTAATGTACACGACCAAAGATGATTGAGTTCGTCATTATTTACATGTTCCATTTTCGGAGATGTGTTCTCCCTCGTCCTACTCATCGTCTGCAATGCTGCCATATTATTGGGACGCGTAAGATGTCGGCGCGGTCACCCAGAATGGACATCGGACGCATAAGCTTAATGTATGTGAGTCCCCTTTCAGCTCATAAATTATGACAGTCTGCTTGGAGTTTTTTTCAGGCTGTTATTTTGTAGAGAGTGTACGCTATCATTGTTCAATACTTGCAGTACAGTAGGTTGAGGTTTTACCTGGGTTGTTGGTTGAAGACTGGCCCCAGGCAAGGCTGGCTTGTCTCGGCACTGCAGAACAGTTGGGCCAAGGCGTTCACCCCACTTGACTTGGCAGAGCATAGGTCATGGCGTTCACCGCAGGCGATCTAAGTACCAGCCTACCATCTATCGTGACATTCTGCTTAATTTCACTGCTTCAGTTTATTCTGTTTTGATAATTTAATACCCACAGACTCGGAGCAAGTCTAGATCCGACAGTTAAACTTAAAGCCAGGTTTTGCTGTTAACCCCACAACCTGAAACCTCATGTAAAATCTCGAGCTTCTGTTGGGTATCAAGCGTCACGAGCAACGTGCCACATTTCAAGATTCACAATTTGCAGTGTAAGCTGGTAATAGATGCATTTTCACACTAATTCAGTTAATTCGATTCATCTTCACTGCACTGTTAAATCAGCATTTAATAGACGCATGAAGTGGTGACCTGCGATATGTGAGTTCAGGAATTCAACATGTGCTAGCAGGTAAGGGACAGGGAAAAAAACAAGTCATCGAAAGATGACACAGTCCCCGCTGTTTGCATTGTAATATCGAAACTAGTCTTTCGTCGACTTTGCCGAGAAAATGTCTATCGAATGGCTTTGTGATCAATCAAGCTTTATCAATACCAACACTATCATAAACGGGCCATTGTTTACTTTGACAAATCTCAATAACATTCAACATCTAAGAATTCCTAGGGTTTCTGTGAGCCCTCGAGGCAAATATCTCCCTTGCTCTGCCGTAGGGGAAATCGGCAACACACGGCCCTTCCATTGAGAGCAACATCAAATTATCTACATTGCCGTCGGAAAATCTACTACGGGCTCCTGTTTTAGCAGCTGAAGCCCTTTTCGCATGCAACCAAGGATACAGGAATTACTACTGCAATACATGTCAATTGTCGAACTGCAGGAAACCTTTCCGCATATTCTTGAATTAGCAAACGACATGACTCCGAGTTCTCAGCGTAAACTTCGCTTGTCTGAAGTTGTTTCTAACGCGTTGCCGTGAGTGCTCACGGTTTACGTAGTCTGATCCAAGATGATCGATGAAGTTTCAAGTGCCTCGATACCGTAGTCACGGAGTTCATTGTCAATCTCTGGGTATTTACTTGCATTTATGACTTTGTCAAGACACAATAGGATATTAGTACATGTAGTACAGTTGGCAGGAAATCGCTCCTCCGTTCGCTGTATCAAATGTTCGGCGCGATGAAGCGTCGACGCGAGTTTGCACAGGCAAATCGGATGACGCAGCATATCACTCTCGAACCAGAGTTCTTATCGCGCGTACGCTAATAAGTATCTCTGGCACAGGCAGATTAATATTCATGTGACCTCGAGGTCATTGGAACGTCAATAAACTACTTTTTTACCTGTCGCGCACTGTAGCTATGGTATTGCCACAGTAATGCGTGGCAGTTCAAATTCGTTCCAGCACGCGCACAGTTATCTACAAATTCAAATAAAAACGTCATTTTCTCTTTTCAGTGTTTATTTATTGTTCTTTCTTGAGTATTCATATATATGGCCTTGGTAAATGACTTCGAGTGCAGGAGTAGTCACAATTCAAGAAAATACATCATCAGCAGACGATACAGGGGATTCGCCCAAAGGTCAGAACAGGTCAAAGCCTTGTTTCTTCCCGAATAATTACACGATTTAAAAGTAGTTCCAATGCTAATTATATTTTTCCAGTTCGTGTTTTGCTATAAACTTATAGTAATTTGTTTTCAAACCGATGAACATTTTTGCATCGAGGATGGACTTTGTATTTTCGGCGAGTTCGTCTCGGTGTTGGTTTTCGAGCTGACTTCCGGTTTGCGGATCGGTATGTGGTGATTTACCACGTAAACAAGACACCTGTGGCAGAGTCATTATCGGCGACAGCGCAAGGAATTGTGGGAAAGACACGCCGATAAGAACTCTGCGGTGGAGATTGGCAGCATATGTCAGGTCGTGTGGTTGGCTTCGATTTCTTCTTTCGCTGATCACTGCGTCTCACGTGACTAGCAGCTGTGAGGCATGTGATCACCAGCGATTCAAATCGTCTGACCATACCATTATTTTACGGGAGCCCGCATAAACAACCGTAGTGCTTGTCAACGATGACGTTTAAAACTGACGAGATGACATTTTTTGCAAAAAGCTTTCTGTGGCTCTCGTTCATCACGACAGACAACGCTTGACGCCTAAAACTCCTAAAACTGACCAACCGAAACCGTCACCAGTCCTGCAAAATACCTTTCAGGGTTTTACATCACTTTTTACTTTTGAGAGTCCCTGGGACCCCTGGTGTTAGAAAATGGGAGTCCTACATCAAAATATGGGGGTCCCAATTTATTTCAAAAGAATATTTTATTGTTATCCATGCCATGGTCTTCACTGTGTTCAATTAGTGTTATAACACACGGCAAATGGTTGCGCATTTCTTAAAATTATTCTTACATGAAAATTCTAGTTCATACTGAGGTCCCTCATTGATCAATTCAAAGAACACTATTCATAATTGAAATGATCTCATAACTTTATGACAAGTTCACAAAGTTGTGAAATTTGAACAAGTATTCAAATTTGTCAAATTGACAAGAAGGTAAGTAATTTCATACTCTGAAATGGCATCACCTAGCAAGTCCAGTAGGTTTGAGTTCACACTCTGCCAGCAGCTCCTTCAGCAAATAACCTAGCATTGTTTATGAAGTCAAAATCATCTGTGATGGGGCCAACCAGTTTGATGAACATTAGTCTATTAAGCCTTTGAGGATTGAGTCTATTTCGTGCCCTCTGTTTGATGGCATTTTGTACTGAAAAGCCCCTCTCACATGGGGCAGAGGACACTGGTATGAAAAGAGCAATTTTAGCAAGAATGGCAAGATCAGGATACTCCTCTGTAAAATCAGTTAGCAACAGCTTGATATACATATCAAAATTCAGTGCGTCCCTATGAGATCTTGTGAAGTGTTTGTAAACAAGAAAGTGTGCCCTAGCTCTATCAGCATCAATACCTGGTGTATTGTTATGATGATTCAACAGTGTGATCAAGCTGGTTGACCCCATAGTCAGGTAGGTTGGCCAAATTTTCAGGATATCTGTGTGGGTTTAGAATTACATCAAAACATTCCAGAATATGCATCTCATCATCTGGAAATCTGCAATCTAAATTCTGCAGTAGTTTGTTGATATAATTTTCTCGTACACTACAGAAGCTCTGTCTGAGTGGCTGATTGTAAGTGATTTTAATGTTTTTGTATGTGTTTTTCTGACCATTGCCAGGAACATCACCCAAATCATTAAAGACTTCTCTGACAGTGTGTGAATCATTAGTCATTGTATTCAATGTGTCCCTAATAGACTGAACACTTTTTTTGATATGGGATAGGTTGACAGAATCTTTCTGAAATGTAAGGCTCAAAATTCCAATCACAGTAAGGACATCAATCAATAAGGCAGTGAATAGTAGAAACAATGAATTGGAGACAAATTTCAACAGCCCATCAGCCTTTCCCCCTTTTTTGTCACTTGCAAGTGCCAAGGCAATTGGCTCAAAACTGATGAAAATCATCTTGACAGCTGATTCAACCGACAACCAGCGAACAGATGTAGGCTCAGTAATTTGTTTCGCCTTTCCATTCAACAGAGTTTGAATTTCTCTAAGTTTGTCATATCTCACACTAGAGTCATTAAAGTATTTATACAATGAATGGATTATATTATGATATTCTTTGCAATATTCAATATCTCTGCCTGCTTGAGAAGCAGCAAGATTCAATCGATGTGCAACACAATGCACTTGAACAAGGTTGGGATTTCTGGCTTTTAATTTTGCACCCAACCCGTTCAAACGACCGGTCATTACGGCCGCCCCGTCTGTTCCCAGTCCATATATTTTGTCTACGGCCGCGTCACAGATTTCTTTCCTAGTCAAAAATTCAATCAAGGCGTTTTCGATCCCTGCAGCAGTGGCAATTTGCTGGTTACCGAGGAAAGAAACATTCGCCTCGCCATTCTGAATATATCGAACATATGGCAAGTTTCTTATGAACGGTTATGTATTGTCACAAGTCTCATCCAACATTATACCGATGAAATCACTTGCATGTATGCTATCAATCAGGGACTTCTCGATCACACGTTGAATACACTCTTCAAACTCCATAACTATCTGCGGAAGTTTGTAATATTCAATGTCTAAGCCGTTCAGATTCTGTAGATGCATGATGTCAGTGAATACATCGCATGGAAGGTCACGTTTAGCGATCAGATAAACAGTACGTAATTGTGCAGCGTACGCCTCGAGTTCGTTTACCCTGCACCTGCCGGTCCTCTGCAGATTTGCGAGCGGTAGTAAATTGTGACCTCAAGCTTAGGATTTTAACACTTGTGAGATGACTTTTCGAGTCCTGATGACGAGTGAGAGTTGAATGTTGAAAATTAGAACAACCTTCCGTGAACGGGCATGTAACATTCGATTTCAAACATACATCGCATTCCATGACGTTTCGCTCTTCAGAATATCGAAGCCATTTAAATCTATTGAGCCAACTTCTGTTGAATGTTCGTAATTTTGCTGACTTGGCCGGGGGATCTGATGTATCAGTATCGCATGGCGTAGCTGCTGTTTCGGCCTCGACCAAACCTACATCGTGCTGGTTGCTGCGGCTGTCGAAAACCTTTCGCAGATCGGCTGTTTTGGGTATTTGACACGACCCGCCATGATGCATATAAACATGTATTGATCGCCGCAAACAAGAAATCGACCAATTAAGAATCAGTTTACATTTTGAAAATTTGTTTCCGCGGGTACCATTGGTCATCAAACAGTGGAGGCCAATGCACTACGGAGCATTCTATTAAAGTATGGGGTCGGTAAGGTTTACTGGGATGTGTTTTACGTGTTCAGCGGCTTCGCGAGATATACACCAGCAACAGATATTTCTGCGTCCGAAGGGACGCGTAGTTTAGTTTTTGAGGGGTCCTGGGTCCGGTTTATGCGTAAAGGACGCAGAAATGCGCGTCATGTAAAACCCTGCCTTTTGGAATCGACTACAACCTTTGCTAGCGTCTCCCCCATAAATAATCGTACAGTCTGGTGATTTACGTCATCAGTGTATTTACATGATCCAAACATTGGCTTCAGATTTGGATTCAGAGAAAAAAGTCTGAATAAAGACATCAAGAGTAATTTTGGTGACTAAATTGAATTATTTTGAGATAATAAGGACTGTGCATCAAGAGACCATATGGTACTACATTTATGCCCAGTTACAAAACGATCGCTTCACAGATGCCACAGAAATGTTGATGACAGGTGCACGGACGGAAGGACGCGGGGACGGACATGACCTACCCATAAAGTCCCCGCTTGCGGGGACTTAATTAACCCTTTCACCCCAGTTCCCTGTATACAGGTCCAACTTTACCATAGAAAACAATGGGTTTGGGACAAACCATGGTGGTGAAAGGGTTAAAGGTAGGGAGGGCGAATTTTTTAAAATGATGCTGAGAAAAGTGACCCTCCCAAATTGTTATGCCCAACAAATAATATCATCAAAAATATTTTATTTGGCAAATATTTACTAATCCACAATGTGATGCCTCATCCCACCAAATATGAAGGCTGTTGCACTTGTAGCTACTAATCTACTGGCAAATATGCTGAATTGAGGTCAAAGGTCACTCTTGTTATGTGATACTTTTGCTGTAAACTTTCCTCCTATGATGGCCGTCCAGCAAAAATCAGACCTGTAGCAATATTCGCTAGCCGTGAATTAGACATACATTAATCAGATATAGGATGTTGCACCATTGGTTGCCTCATGTCCATAAATATCAATGGTATAGAACTGTAGTTACTGATTTATCGGAATATTCATTAAATCAAGGTCAAAGGTCATCCTGGTTGCTTGACAGTTTGGCAGAAATCTTAGCAGCGTTCTCACCAGGCCGCGATTCCGCGACATTCTCGCGTATTTTTCTGTTTTGTCGCGGATTTCTTGGGCGTGGCGCGCCAATAGTGGCGCGCCTTTGAAATTATAAACTTTCGTGATGCCAGCCGTACTTCGCGGCCGGCGTATCATACAGCCAATACTTCTCACCATGGACGTAAATGATTGACGCGAGTAATTGCACTTCCTGGTTGAAACCGAGGCAATCTGGAGGCAATACCCGTCAGAGGGCGTACTTAAGCCACAGCACTTGTGATTCGATACATGATGGCCGATGTGTGGATGCATTATCATTACGTATACCACACAGCGGCCGTCGTGTATTGAACCACACGAGACTGTGGTAGTCTGACGCACTGGACGTGGTGTTCGCCTTGCATGCATACCGGTACATGTCCACGGAATTCGCGGAAGCTGGAGGCGTCATGGGCATGATAAATATTTTCATAGGCTACGACAACGATAATCCGAACTACGAAAACACAAGAATGTAAAGCTTGTATATCCCTAAGGATTACATGAACATTTTTCGAAAACAACGAACTCGAAGCTGGTAGCATTATACATTATACATTTATATATTAAACAATTGAAAAATAAGAAAGCACCAGGTGAAGACTGCATAAGAAATGAGATGATTAAAGCTAGCAATAATGTGTGTATAAGTAGCATTTTAAAATTGTTTAATCATATACTGGATAGTGGTAATTTTCCTGCATTCTGGAAATCAACATTGTTAGTTCCACTTCACAAATCAGGGGACAAATGTGATCCAAACAATTACAGAGCAATCGCACTTTCAAGTTGTTTATCAAAACTTTTCACATTGGTATTGAACAAGCGTCTCATTAAGTATCTAGAGGTCAATGATCTTTTCTCACCTTATCAATTTGGTTTTAGAAAGAATAGACGTACTTCAGACTGTGTATTTTTGTTAAAGACTGTAATTGATAAAATGTTTTCTACTAAAAGTTTGAAAAACTCAAGCTCAAACAAGCTTTATGTAGCTTTTGTAGACTTTAGGAAAGCTTTTGATTCTGTTTGGAGAAAAGGATTATTTCTTAAATGCAGAGGTTGGGAATAACCGGTGGTTTCTATGATGTTGTAAAATCTATGTATGATAACACTCAGTACAAAATGAAACTACCAAGAGGTATTTCTGATGGGTTTCTTTCTACTTGTGGTGTTAAACAAGGTTGTAACCTTTCACCAACTTTATTCAATGTTTTTCTGAATGATCTCCCAGGTATTTTTGGTGATATGTCTGATTTCCCAATAGAAATTGGAGACCTGAAAATGAGTTGTATTTTGTATGCTGATGACTTAATACTTATGTCAAAATCTGCAGAAGGTTTACAGAATTGTCTGAATAAGTTACTTTCTTATAGTAAATTATGGGGTCTCACAGTTAATGTAGATAAGACAAAAACAATGGTATTTAACAAGAGTAATCATTTCATAAACAATGTGCAATTTTACTTTGAAAACAATTTGATTGAAACAGTGAAACATTTTACATATGTTGGTGTTCTTATAACACCAAATGGAAAATTCAAACAAAACCAGAATAATCTTAAAAACAAAGCAATGAAAGCTTTATTCAGCATAAAAAAGTCAATTTTATGTGAAAGAATGTTAAATCCTAGACTTTGCTTAAAACTTTTTGACACATTGATTGTTCCAATTCTTTCATATGCTTCTGAAATTTGGGCAACAGAAATCACTAGTACTGATAATTGTCTTGAAAGTCTTTGTATGTCGTTTTACAGATTTATTCTAGGAGTCAGTAAACGTACTCCTTTGGAAGGCTTAAGAGCTGAGTTGGGTAGACTACCATTGAAGATCTCACTTTATATGTCTGTTATTAGATATTGGTGTAGACTGAACAGTTTGCCTTCAAATCACATTCTTAAAAAGGCACTCACAGAAAACAGAAAAATTCAACCTCCTTGGGTGAAATTTATTAATCGCAATTTGGGGGTTGTAATCATATGCATGTTTTCAGTTCATTGCGAGTAAAACCATATTGTCAACTGAAGAAGAAAATAAAAGAAAATCTTACAAGTGAATATTTGGGTTCATGGAGGAGAAATCTGTTTGATGATGTAAGAAAAAATGGAAATGGTAACAAATTACGTACATATAGAATTTTCAAAACTCAGTTTGTCTTCGAAAATTACTTAGAATGCTTGTCTGACTTTACACTCCGTAAACATTTGTCCAAATTCAGATTGAGTGACCATAACTTGGGTATTGAAATGGGAAGAAAAAGTAAACCTAGATTACCTTTGAATGAAAGAATCTGTCAGAGATGTGATTATAATGAAATTGATGATGAGTTCATTTATTATTTTCATGTAAAAATCATACTTCAGAAAGAATTTTATTGGGTCAAAGTAGTGGTACAGATTTTTGTAAATGTTATAGTCTCTTAGAAAAAGAAGAAGTTGTTAAAAAGTTAATGGAACAAAATGTTCTTGGTCTAGCTGTATTTCTAAAGAATACAAATGTATGCTGAACCCTCCAGCAGCTCCGGGCTGAAAAATGTCCTGGTAACTTTTGTTCATTTGTTGTTCAGACTTTTACTGTTTTCTTAAAGAGCACATGTTTATACTGAGCTGAAGCAGCTCCAATGAATGTAATTATTGCATGTTTTCGTATTAACAGATGAATGGTTGTTTTTCTTTCTCTGTATTGTTCACTTACATTTGTAACACATCTTGATGTACCATACCATACTCTCTGTTAGTATGTGTCGAGTAAATAAAGATTGATTGATTGATTGATATACTGTGAGTTCCGCATGGCAACCAGGGTCTTGACGGGAACGACGTTATAGTGTTCGTGCCGTTGAGATTCAGTGAATTTTTGTTCTCGAAAATAACGCAACTTTGTCTGAGATAATTTTTAGGTCTTTGCTATGTTTGGAATCATGTATAAACTTCGCGGGAGATACGTGTTGTGTGATGTTATCAGGCATTTGCTCCGTTCCTCGCCCACGTGACCTAGTACCTACGACTGGAAATGATCGACAACTGGCCCACTGCCGATTGATGATATTATTCCAAAAGTAGTTCCGAGGTTTAAATGTGGAATAGTTGGAGGAAAGTTCTCTTATTATGCGAACAATTATCAATTCTTGGCTTGCGCATGTGATAAGTATATTATTCCAGGCGAACTTATACGTGAGAACATGGGCGTCTTTTTTCCATGCTTCAATCAATTGACAAATTTGTAGCCTTGGCTGGCGACCAAAATTTCACGTCAAAAGTTGATGATTGTTTACAAACATCATAGGGATATGTTTCCTGATCTGAATAAATGCTGACTTGGCCTATTCCTTCTGCTGGTTGTGAAAGGGGGTTTAGTGTGCGAAAAAAAAGTAACTCATGACAGGAATCAACTGGGAGCTGAACGACTGGACACTCCAGCAACTACTGTTATTGTAGAGGGCCCCGAAATGGACTTTCACACTGAAAAGAACGAAAGTCCCATAGACTTTTCATTAAAAGGCACTGATATTCAATATCAGTTGATATTTTCACCGAATGTTTACATAAAAGTTGTTAAGTTGAATGAGTTGTTGAGTCCTTTATTTTTTCCATGCATAGAATAAGGTTCGTATTTGCAGTTTGACTTTTTTAACATATTTATATATTGTCTCACAAAAATCATCCGTTGTCCCGCTTTTTTTTTGGTCAGCGGGACAAAATGTCCCACAAAATTTTTTTCTGGTGAGAACACTGTCTTAGCTAATATAATCATTTCCGTCCACTAAACTTCAGACCTCTACCTCTATTGGCTAGCCTATATTTATAGATGTGCATATTAGTGAGGTACAGGATGATTTTAGGGTCAAAGGTCGGTGACCCATACCAGTCACAGTACAGCACCAGCCATTGTTGACTTTTACATAGGATAAAATATAGCCACAACTCAGTTGCACGGGGGGATGGGGGGGTGGGGGTGGGGGTGGTAAGGGTCATAGAAATTCTCAAAAATAATATTTTAAAAATCTTCTTAATGTTATCATGGCTTAAGACCCAGATATTTGAAATGAAGTGACCTTACCATATGGTCTACAGGCCCTCCCTCCCTATAATTTCTCCGGAGTCCCTCTCTGCATATGCCCTAGATGTAGAAATTGTAAACACACATTCTCTTGTCATCAGTTCATGCATGTAGAAGGCGACGTTGAAGCCTGAATGTTGATTTATGTATGAAAATGAATCAATCAAGCATGAAAATACACCTATTTATAGCTTAAAGGGATATTAGCTGTATCTTTTGACTAAATTTTCACTACTCTGTTTTACTATAATCTGATCATGATGACCAATGCCCAGTGTCTTGCTCGCCAACACAGCCTGTATATGTGAAATGACAATTGTTATTGTTGATAAATGTATTCTAGTCCGGACCTGAATATAAAATTTAAACAATAACAATGCAGATAATACTCATATAGGTATATTTATGAGCTAAATATTAAGAATTTCTCCATGGTTCAGGGATTCAAACCAGAAACTGCAGATGATACACAGAACAAACAAAATTTAAAAAATGACCAAAGTTACAGCTAATGGATCTTGAACCTGCTGAGCGTGCATAGTGAAATTTGGCATGTGGCATATGGCGCTTGAATATTAGGCTTATCCACCTCCCCTCCGAGTCCCTGTAATTGCTATCCAGTCCCTTACAGAACGTGAATTGTGACTCGTGAATCATGGCACGTGGCTCGCGGCACGCTGCTCCTGGCGCTTGAATTAGGCTTACCCCTTCTGTTGGCTGTACTGCAGCTACATTTGCAAGGTCGTCGCATAGTCACTTGTGGTTCTGTGATTCTGAATAGGTCTATGTCACACTTCTGGGTGCCATATTTCAAAGTTCAACAATTGATTATATCATGTTTGAAAACAAAAAACAGAATGGCAGGAAAATGGCAGGATAATGCCCCAGTATCTTACAAGTCTACAAAGCTTTAGGTATAAGCTTATCATTATTTGCTCATAAAATACAAAGAAAATGTATTACTCTGTACTTGTTTCACTATCAGAAGTGTTTAGTATTATCATAGACCGTTGGGTGTGTGGTTTTATTTTTGTTTCACAGTTCATATGATTCAACAGTAAAACTTAAAAACAAATGCCCTTTTAGGTTTCACTATTTTGTCAATTGCAAGTGTTCCTCTTTATCCATTGTGCTGATGTTTGTATGAAGGTCACAGACCACCCCACAGGTGGCCCAGACTTATTATTTCTGGATGGCATTTGTTACATTGAGCAGGGCCATATTTGCTCTGTTACGTTTGAATTTGGCGCTTTGCAATGAAAATCATGCGCCTTCCGATCCAACTTCCTGTTTATTTTTGAATAATGAGTAGTGTTTGTTTATGCATATCATGAATATATAAGAGTCGACTAGGTTTACGGAGGTGCTCCAGACACCTTTCCCAAGACCTTCATACCTTTTCCTTTTTCATTTACATCTCCATCTTTCACAATGTTGACCAACCCATAAAATCCCTTATAAGTCCATGGATAAGCATAATTACAATGTTATGTCTCCACAATGTTACGGGAAATTCGTACTTTGCGTCAAGATATGATTGCTATGAAAGACATTATGTCACTTGACAACAAAGGGAACCTTCTCGATGAAATTAACACCCTACGTTCAGAGGTCCAGGACCTAAAGATGTTATGTAAGCAATCAAGCAACTCAACTCCATCTGGTGTTCGCAACATACCTATGCAGGGCGACCGTTCTGTTATTGACACTAATAATACAACAACTCCAGAGAAATCAATGGACAATAGCTCTACACCTGTTAACGTTGGTCATTGTGCAACAAGACAGAATCATCACGAACAGAAACAACCTACACGAGGCTTTCCATCTTACGCTGCTGCTGCTGCTGCTGCTGCTACTAAAGGGCATCCACTCTCCTCATTCTCTACTAATGATGATGCATTTACGGTGGTAACTGGAAGACAGCGCAGATCGAAACGATCTAAGCCTTTGATAGGTACCGACTCGAGCACTGGTGATTGCTTGAAGGTCGTCAATACACGTCCCCCTGCATGCATCTTTGTTAGCAGACTACTCCCTACGACAGATAATCAAGCTGTGCAGAACTACATCAGAAACAAAACTGGTATAGAAGCAAAATGTGAAAAGCTTAAAACTAAATTTGACACATATTCTTCGTTTCTTGTCGAAGCACCCCACGACCAGTATACTAAACTACTAGACGCCACTGTTTGGCCCACCGGAGCTCTTGTGAGAAAATTCTATCAATCAAAATCTAAATGACACTTCGCATTGCTTCCTACAATTGCCGTGGCATTAAATCAGCTATCACAGCTGTCCAAAGCCTTTGTGATGACCATGATATTATTGTCTTACAAGAACATTGGCTGTCTAAGAGGGAACTTCCTCTCTTGTCAAACATTAATGAGCAGTTCTATGCTTCCGGCACGACCGCTCTGAACGATGATATTGGAATAAGAATTGGCAGGCCTTATGGCGGTGTAGGTCTGATGTGGAAAAAATCTCTGGCACAAATCGCTCATCCAAAAGTGTGTTTGTATGACGACGACAGGATTATTGGCTTGTCTCTTCGTTACAACGATAAAAACTGTCTTATACTGTGTGTTTATATGCCCACTGATTGTGCGGACAACTTCCATTTGTATGTGAACTACCTATCCAAAATTGACGACATTATTCAGTCCAGCGAGTGTAATAGCGTATTTGTAATTGGAGATTGGAACGCAGATCCTGAAAAACCGTTCGGCAGAGAGTTAATTTCTTTTTGCTCAGAAAATCAGTATGTCCTCTCAGACTGCGCTCTTCTCAACAACCAATTTACATTCATAAGTGATGCTCACAATTCGACGTCATGGCTAGACCACTGTGTGTCAACCACCTCAGCCCATGCCAGTATACAGACAATTGAAGTTTTGTTAGACTATCTTGCTTCGGACCATTTTCCTTTGTCTCTAAATATTGCTGTAGACAATCTCCCTTCTTTGGACGGTTTAGCATCAGGGTCAGTTACGCTAGCTAGTCATCGGGTAGTCGCATACAATGGGACCATTAAGTCAACGAAAATGACATATTGATAATTCAGCTCTGTGTCTGATACTTTCCTTCATCGAGTTAGTATCCCAGTGCATGCTTGTGCCATGACCTTCAGTCTAACTCGGACCACCACAAAGAGTGCATCAACAGTTTTTATTGTGACATCACTAAGGCCCTGTCAGATGCATCAAGAGTTTGCTTTAAAAGTAGGAAAGGGAGGTCTGTGCCCTTGGTTCCCGGATGGAATGATTGTGTAAACTTTAAGGAAGCCCATGAACACTCCAGGAATGCTTTCAAGCTATGGCTCGAATATGGAAAACCAAAGCACGGTCCAGTTTATAATATTATGAGCAATGCTCGCGCACGATTTAAACATGCGCTTCGAATTTGTAGGCGAAACGAGAATGTGGCAAGGGCAAACAGCCTAGCATCGTCCTTGAGCAACAATGATTGTAATGGCTTTTGGAAGAAAGTTCGTACTGTCAACAATACCCCTCCCCTTTCATCGACGGTCGGTGGCTGCTCAGGTCAGGAAAATATTGCCAACATGTGGAAAGACCATTATGCGTCTCTGCTGTCTTCCGTGAAAAGTAATTCTCACGAAGAATCGGTTCGATCTTTGATTAACGCGGGTGACTTTTCATGTAGTGACTTTACAATTAGCAGTGCGGATGTTTCAAGATCTATTGATAGTCTCACGAGTGGTAAAGCTGCCGATGCTGATGACCTCTCCTGTGAACATTACAAATATGCCAGCCAGAGACTTCATGTTATGCTAGCTCTTGCTCTCTCGAGTATGTTGTCGCATGGTTTTTTGCCGGACAATTTTATGAAAACTATCATTGTGCCATTAGTTAAAGACAAAACCGGCGATCTGACTAGCAAAGATAATTATCGACCTATCGCTCTAGCTACTGTACCATCGAAAATTCTTGAATCCGTCATACTTGAACGATTTAAGGCATATCTTACGACAGAAGACTTTCAATTCGGTTTCAAACATGGTCACTCAACAGACTTCTGTATTTATCTGCTTAAAGAATTGATTAATTATTACCATAACTATAACAGCCCCGTCTATGTTTGCTTTTTAGATGCAACAAAAGCGTTCGATCGAGTCAATCATTGGACACTTTTTCGGAAACTTCTCGATCGGGGTTTCCCCAAGTATGTTGTTCGCATATTACTGGTTTGGTACCGTACGCAACGCTTTTTTGTTCAATGGGGTGGGGCTTGCTCCTCACTTTTTTCTGTTTACAATGGTGTTCGTCAAGGTGGCATTTTATCCCCCTATCTTTTTAACGTGTATATGGACGATTTAAGTGTCCGTTTAAAGTTGTGCTTTAAAGGTTGTAGTATTGGTGGTAAAATAATCAACCACATTATGTATGCTGACGATTTGGCACTTCTTTGTCCGTCAATTGCAGGTCTGCGTTCACTCGTGTCAATTTGCGAGAGTTATGGTGTTGACCATGACATTGTGTACCATCCTAAAAAATCGAAATGTATTTATTTTATGCCGCGTAAGTGTTCAATTAGAGTCGATCTTCTACCCCCTGTTCGTTTGGGTGAGAGATCTCTAAGTATCGTTCACGAACATTTATATTTGGGCTACATTTTCTCTGATTCCTAATGTGACGATAGTGCTATCAGACGTCAGACAAAGAGTTTTTATGGTCAAGCAAACACTCTACTGCGGAAATTTCACAGTGTTAAAGCAACTTTGTTCAGAACTTACTGTGTGAATATGTACTGTTCCCAGTTATGGAGTTGTTTCACTAAAAAGTGTTTGAACAATCTTAGAGTTGCGTACAACAACTCCTTCCGTATTCTTATGGGTTACTCACGAGATTGTAGTGCAAGTCACATGTTCGTTCTTAACAGCATTCCATCCTTTGGGGAGCTCAGGCGAAAGTTCATGTATAACTTTTTTGAACGCTTGAAAACAAGTTGCAATGGTCTTATTTTAGCAGTACTTAACTCAGATGCGTATTTTTACTCGCCTACTTTTAAAGTGTACAGAGATCTACTTTATACTTTATAGTCTTTTTTCCATTGAGCATTATCTTTTTTTGTGATGTGTGCAATCTCTGTCCGGTCTTTTATAATCTTTTTTGTCCGTGTTTTTAGCTCCCATAGCCATATGTATATATGGCAATGGAAGCTATTCTTATAGGCTAGGGAAATGTCTGTATGTATGTATGTCTGTATATCTGTGTGTCTGTATGTCTGTATGTCTGTATGTCTGTATGTCTGTCCGTCAACATCAAAAACTCCAAAACCGCTGTACATTTCATCTTGATATTTGGTGTGTACATGGATGATGGGCTGTAGATGAGATTTTGTTCAAATGAAGTTGTCATTGCCAAAAATATGCAAATTAAGTGAAAAAATGTAAAAACAGTCAAAATTGAAAAAACTCAATAACCACTGAGCAGATTACATGAAAAATTAGCATGTAAGTACTGTGGGCTGACATGAAATGATTGTGGACATCTTGGGTCAGTATCTTGGACTTGCTATTTTTCATGAATTTTTTTGTAATTTTCTCCCATTTTTGGTCAAAAAATCTCCTGCTCTGAAACCACAAGTCCGATTGATTTGAAACTTGGTATGGAAGTGCATAGGAGTGACCTTTCCCAAATTTGGGCAAATCGTGGTGAAATTTGCAATTTTTAGTTTACACGTCCATAGACTCCCATGTATAAGGCAGATCTCCATAGACTCCCATGTATAAGGCCACGAAAAATAAAAATTTAGTTTCTCATCGTATTCATATTGCAAAAGGATGCAGTGACACAATTTTTAGTCCCCACGGATTAAGTCCAGTGAGCTTATAGATTGGGTCATGTCCGTCTGTCGTCCATCCATGAGTCCATCCGTTCACGCAGATATCTCGGATATTTTGACAAAATGTCATGTGACCTTGATGACCTTTGATCTCAAATATACATATTTGTCCATAACTCAGTAACCACAAGTGCTACCACCCTTCATATATGGTATGATGGGACAGCTTATGACGCCACATATTGTACCTCATTAATTATGCGCATATCTAATTTTGAGCGAGCCAATAGAGCTAGAGGTCTGATTTTTGGTATATAGGGATAACTTAGCAATACAATTTTTTTGACAAAATGTCACGTGACCTCGGTGACCTTTGACCTCAAATATACATATTTGTCCATAACTCAGTAACCACAAGTGCTACAGCCTTCATGTATGGTATGATGGGATACCTTATGACGCCACATATTGTACCTCATTAATTATGCGCATATCTAATTTTGAGCGAGCCAATAGAGCTAGAGGTCTGATTTTTGGTATATAGGGATAACTTAGCAATACAATTTTTTTGACAAAATGTCACGTGACCTCAGTGACCTTTGACCTCAAATATACATATTTGTCCATAACTCAGTAACCACAAGTGCTACACCCTTCATGTATGGTATAATGGGACACCTTATGACACCACATACTGTACCTCAATAATTATGCGCATATCTCATTCTGAGCGAGCCAATAGAGCTGGATGTCTGATTTTTGGTATATAGGGATAACTATAGGAGAGAAATTTTTTGACAAAATGTCATGTGACCGCGATGACCTTTTACCTAAAATATATGTTTATGTCAATAAATAAGTAACCACAAGTGCTATGTCCTTTGTATTTAGTAGGATGGGAGACCTTATGACAACACACGCTTTACCTCATTAATTATGTACACGAGTCTTTCCAAAGTAAAGCGCAACATTTGACATTCCCAATTTTGGAGCTCTAGCTTTTTCAATGATAACAGCATTCACACAGAATGATATTATTTTTAGTAAGTACTACATATGAGCATATATAAAAATAATATTATAGCTGTATGTCCAGCTCAACAAAAATTATAGATTTTTATCTTTGTAAATATTGCCTCTATTTGCTCACCATTTTGTGACATTTTGTACCCCTGTTACATTAGGAAGGGATTTTACAATATTGATACAATTTGAATTGATTTCAAATGCAAAGTAGTAATGTATTATAAGCAATTACGAACTAAATTTATTCTTGGAAAAAAAACACTAGGGAAAGGGCCAAATATTATGCCAAAAAATATTGGCAACGTACGTAACTATGTCTGTCCAACTCTATGCGAATTGATAATATGAGAACAATAAATATAGTGAAGGTTGTAAGCTGCAAACAAATCACTCATACATTTGACTAACAATGAAATCTTCCACTATGTATCATTCTTTATTCTGTCTTTATTGAAGCTTGGGTTCTCTTGCAGTTAAAAATATTTCTGGAAGGTGTCTGTCCACATGTTACGCGCGTTACCTCATTTCCAAAATCAAGATTTTAAAAAAAATTCTTTTGGTATACATTGCTGAAATGTTGTCATTTGAGGGTGCCCTAAATTTCATGTATTATGGCGCAATTGAATATAAACCAATGGCCACCATTACTGAGAGCACCTGAATGGCAGGATGTCTGTCCTCCTTGTTACACGCGTTACCGGTGTTACGCGCGTGGAAGTAATTGTAGTTTAATTAAATACTGGATAGAATAATGTTAATTTGTTTTTTAGTGTGACAATTCTATCTGTATCAGAAAGTTACTGAAAGCTTTCTTTACAACTATTGATGCACCTCAGATGCCCATATCGTTTATGAAAATATTGGACAGAACTGATGATGTCTGTCCAATGTTACATACGTTACCCCATAGACAATACAGGGGTCTTCCCTCTGTTGTCTATATGATTATCCACAGAGCCAATTTATGACAATTCACTTCATACTTCTGAGGTATTTAACTTCGTCATGACATATACATATACAAATCAATCAAGTACATTCATTCAGATTGGAAAACACACAATTGTGTATAAAGCCAATCCAGTGTCTGTCCATGTTACATACGTTGCCAGTTGCCATAACATTGCATCAGATATCCTCCTCTTCTGATAATATTTAAGATTAAAATATCTTCTGAAATGTGTTTCTAGTTCTTTTAGACTAATGGTTTCTTTCAAACTTGGCACAGGGATGACAATGGCATACATGTGATCAAATACAATACAATGTCATGTCTGTCCATGTTACACGCGTTACTGTTGCCGCGACAATTTGCCCTCTTCCTTAAACAAAGAAATTATTTATCTTAAAAAAATATATTTTAGATGACACACCTGTAGTACTGTCCACCCACTCACTTTTAGATTCAGATTAATGAATTTAATTTTTGACCTTATTGTCACAAAGTGGTTGCACTTTACTGTGGAATGACTCACACATCTAATTCTGGGCAAGCGAATAGAGCTAGAGATCTGATTTTTTGGCATATAGGGATTAATTAGCAATATAATTTTTTTTTTCAAAATGTCATGTGACCTCGATGACCTTTGACCTTGATTATACATATATATGCATATTTCAGTAACCACATGTTCTATACCCTCCAATTTGATAGGCTATTAGACCTTAAGATGTCACATCCTGTACCTCATTATAATGCGCATATGTATTTCTTGGCTGGCCAATACTGCTAGAGGTCTGATCTTTTTTCCCGATTTAGAACCATAACTTAGACATGCCTCATGTGTTTCAAATTGGGAACAACGACATAGACCTATGTGCCCATAGATCTCAACATATACACTCCAGTGATACTTCTTAATGACCACATTTTCCTGCCCCATCAAGACTAATACTCCTATTAAAAGTGGGGACTATGTCATTGTAAATGACTTGTTGAGTTAATGGTTGTATCACAGTATTCGATATATCTAATTCTGTATTTTTTCCATTTTATATTCTGAATAATTACATTAAACATATTTCACTGTCTCCAGTACATTTCATTTAAGTATTTTCACTTCATGCACTTTATCCCTTTCACACATGTTCAAATATCTGACCAGAGAACAAACACTAAATAGTCCAGGATGGGAGCTACAGTGTCATTGACGCTATTTTTTTTTTCTTGTTTTTAACTGATATGGGATGATGTTGTTTTTATCCTGAAATAAAGCTAATAATAATAATAGAAAATAAGCATAATTACTTGTGTCAACTAATTATGCTTAATTACAAGATGTGTATATGAGACATAAACGTCCTTGTAATGGGATGTAAATTAAAAAAAGAGTCAGGCATCTTCGCTTGCCAAGGCCTACTGTTCGGACAGCTGGATGCTTCCCGAAATCAGGCCTTGGCAGATCGAGCCCACAGATCGTGGTTTTTAAAGTGCCACCAGACGGTTGTAACCTGCCAATCAGCGATCGCTGTCATTGTTTACATTTCATTTCTAATTCTTGGCGTACGCATTCAAAGCGAGAGTGTAACTTGCAGCTTAGCTTAAGCCTTTCAGGCCTAAACCCCTATATATAGGGGTAGCTCTGGTAAGTTACCAGAAAGTCAGGCCTGAGTGAAAGGGTTAAGTATTTACTTTGGTGAAAAATGGTTTACAATTGTACCAACACGATCGTCAAGTCCTCAGCAAACTCCGTTTAGAATGCCAAGTAAGTGACTGGGAAACATTGATGTGAAGATTGTTCGTTGATCTATGTCGCAGTTGGACACGCTGCACTTTGCTGGTGCCATCTCGGATTTCTCTGTTTATGTAACGCGTGCTGTGATTGGACCGCTTATCAGATTTCCTTCGCACTGTATACCAGCGTGATCACGCATGGTGTAGTTAGTGGAAGACTCTTGTGTGGCTAACGAGCCGTGCGAGCGGACGATTAGAGTCAGGAGGCTAGGCTAGGTTATGTAATCATTTATTTTATTTTCCCGGATCAGTTAGAGCATGAAGAAAAGGAGAGGATATGACAGAGAAAACCGTGAGAAAAACTTAATGCGTTTGGACTGCCTGTGGCTGCCCACGCACTCTTCCACACAATGACATGAGTATATAATGTATTGGGGTTCAACCATGGCTTGGATGCCAAGACAAACATTAAACATTGCTGTAAAGAGCAAGAAGACAGTTTTATATATCATTGAAGCCATCCATAGTCATTATTGGGGCCACCTATTGATTTACTAGGGATTTTTGCCATTGAAAAATTTGTAGAAAATGGCGCACTTTGTCACTTTAATATGATATGTTTAAATTATGATGAAATCTCCAGTTGTGTATTTTTGCAACTATATTTGCCAGTTTTTATGAGGCATCCTGAAATGAGCTACCAAATACTTCAACCTTCTTCGTCAACATGTGTGTCACAAATTGGTATTCTCCACAAAACATAGCTGAGCTCTATCAGCCTTTTTCAAAATCGGCCTTTATGTCGCTTGTTACATTCAAAGTTTGTTTTTCAAAATGGCCATTCCAAATCAGTGTTCTCCACGGGTTTGAAAATAAATTTGATACCTAATTTACATAAAATTAGCAAATAAATTTGCATAACATTTGCATAACATTTGCATAACATTTGAACAAAACTTGCTTTTGTCAAATGAAGTTTCCTACAGCCTTGCATGTTACCTCAGACAGTTGACAATAAACATTTATAAAATACATTCATGAACAACCTATAAGAATCAGGGCTCGAAATTCGCGGTGGTCTTGCGTCAAATGACCACCATTTTTCCACGCTTGACCACAAAATTCAGTAACTGGTGGTCATTTTGACCATCATGAAAAGAATGTAGTATTTCAGCGGTTGCCGGTTTGTCTGATGGCTCGCCTTAGCTCGCGCAAATCAGATTCTGCGAGAGCGATTAGCCGCTCGCGCCACGGCTGGGACCCAAGTTTTTGAGACCAAAGGCACACGTCACGTTGTATCCAAAATGTAACATACTGTAATCTCCTCCCATTGACGCTGAGGCACAGTAAAGCGAATAAAATTATGCTATCAATATTCTTTTCATTTAACATGAATTACGTTCTCGGCAAGCAATGGAATGGATTGATTTAGGTGCAACAATGTGATACAGTATTACAATAGCACTGTACTTGTCTAGCGACAGCGTAAATCGGCATCGGGCCTGTACACTTCAATAGCACCACTACGGTTCAGAATTTACACGTATACAAACAAATGTACAAAGTACAGCCCTTCATTCTTCCAAATTCAGACCAACTCCGTTTTATTGGCTGCTATATTATTTCTTAGTGTTCAAAACATAAACGGTTATCCTGCCGCAGCAAGATTTCATAGGAAAAATATTACGCTATCGAGATCGAACGTGGAGAAAATGTCTATGACATGATGAATGGCATTACACGTCGCAACTCACGGAAACAAACTCTTAATCTCTGATTAAACAGTTTAGCCTGAGCGACTGCTAGGTCTCTTGGTCCTTTGAAAGCTTAAAAGAATTAAATTGACTCTGAAAAGTTGGACAGATACCCGATAATTCTGAAAAAAAGATCGCGAAATGATCATGAGTTCATTCTACCATAAAACTTTGAAAGACATAAATTTTGCCACATTTTGGCACACAGCGCATAGGAGTTATGTGTGACTGTCGTAAAATGGTACCTATTGAAACAATTGGCAGCCCTCGGCCCTCTTCGCCTTCGAGTGTACACACCGCAGATCGTGTACCTCGACGTGCCTATTATGATAAATTCATCTTGTTTTGTGGAATGTAAACTTGTCATCACTTTGATATATCGCGGTAACAATCGGCCAAGTTAACTTTGGTTGAAGACCAATGAGCATGCAGGATGTTTCAGCGGGCCGCAAATGTAAACAAATGAAATATAACTTGACTGTGGACTGCTGGTAGCACGATTCAGTGTAAAATCTAGTTCTGTACGCGTACTCGGCGTAGTTCAAACTATGGAGGTAAAAAATACCTCCATGTTCAAAATCAAACATGTTCAATGACAGCACTGTTGTCTTCGTAGGTTTTAGTCTTAATGCCAATATATCTAATGTGCATACCATAAGTCTTATAGTATTTTTTAAGAGGCTTGTAAGCTCATGAAAACAATCATGAAAAAGTTACATGTCCTTTTAGAAAGTAGAACTTCATCTATTTGTCCGTGAATGCTACAGAGGCCACATTTCTGCATATTTTTTGTTCGAAAAAATGTTCAAAGTTAGCCAATATGCTATGAACATTTGGGTGGGAGAATACTGCTTATCCTGTTTAATAGGTATTATTTTTTTTATCCACTGTACAGACATACATTTTGGGTACAGCTATTTTCAAAGACTCCCACCATAACATTGACCTCTCTTTTCATGAATACAAAAAGCCTGATAATATGATTCAGTTAAAAAAAATATTGACTACCAGTTGCAATAAAATGACCACCAAATTTAAAATGTGGTGGTCAATATGACTACCAGAATAAAATGTTAATTTCGAGCCCTGTAAGAACAAGAACAACTTATTATCGAAATATGTGTTGTGTAAACTTAGTTAACACTCCTTGAAAATAGCATTTTTCACAAATAGCATTTTTCACAACAAATACTTTTGGAAAATTGCTTACAATATTCCTGAAAAATCATGGAATATTACTGTGACTTTGGGTGAATGAACCTTGATATACAATTTATTCCTCAGTTCTGGGAGGGTCTGTTAAATTATTCTGCTAAAATTATTAAACTTTAGAATTACCATGTAAACACTCTAGGAAAATGGCACATATTATATGAACAAAATATTATATGAACAAAAGTTTTCTGAAAGACAGTGACGATTGAAGTTTAAAGTAACAACCCTTTGTTAATTCTCACAATAACAACCAAAACACAATATATTGAAACAAAACACATTGAAATACGCTATATACAAAACAAGATAGGTGATGATGTGTGAAACAACTTTCCCTTTACTACAAAACCAACTTCACTATCTAAATAACAATCAAAGTGAAACTGTTGAGAATGGCCTGGCAATTTGTATGAACTATCGATCCTCTTGTTAAAATATGAGATGGACAGGCAGTGTACCATGCACATCACTTCATGATCATTGGCCTTCAAGTTGACTGTGATCGGCTGGTCACTATGCATAGTACAATCACGCCTACCATTGTGGAACACACGTGGGCCTACTGAACTTTTAACTTTCATAAATCGGGAAGTTTTTTGAGAATATAATTCAGGCCATTGCCTTTCGAAATAGTTTAAATCCATGCATTTACCATTCTC
Source organism: Ptychodera flava (assembly GCF_041260155.1). NCBI lineage: Eukaryota > Metazoa > Hemichordata > Enteropneusta > Ptychoderidae > Ptychodera > Ptychodera flava. The sequence goes on from NW_027248277.1 coordinate 27,281,549, forward strand.
TTGTTCCTTGGTACATTTCAAAAACCAGAGATCATACAGCGAAGCTTGACCTTGCGACCGCTTCAGACTTCTTGGGCATTTTGAATGAAGCATACGAGAATTGGCGGGAGTAGTACACACATTTTCATTGGCGGATAGAAAGGTTACGACATAGGAGTAAGCAATTAAAGTAGCAAATAGAAACGTCTGTCCCAATTCATAACATTTGTTTTCATTCAGGCAAGGCTTTCTACGACGTGACTGTAGTCAATCATCTACTAAATTTTTTTCATTTAAAAGCTGCTGAATAATTTGATTATACAGCTAGTGATAGATATCTGAACCATTTCAGAAGGTAAAAAATATTTAGCTGGTTCAATTCGCCAGCTCCTGCTCTGAATGAAACCCCGACTTTTTGAAAATATTTGTACATTTGGTAAGAGGGACGCGTTGTTGAGGCATATACTTATAGGCCTATGTGTGTTTTCGCCATGAATTGTGTTGAATAAAAACTTTTTATTGGATCTCAGCAAAGTTCACAAAAAATAATGATTATCCAACTTGTGTATTGACTATGTTACCAGCGGAAGCAGGGGCGTGTGGCTCAATCATTTAGTTTCACTCTCATGTAATCACTCATGTCGGCATCTCTGTCAGCATGTGAAACAATGCTGTCTCAGTGACTGAATACGTAAAACAATGTGATAACAGGATTCCGGACTAAAGCCCTGTCTCTTTGATGCACATTCCGGTATCTGTTAATCAGTTTACATTTATGGCAAATGATAGCGAATTTCACACATTTTGCGAGACAAAGCTCTGGTTGTGTTAATCACACAATGTTCACTATAAAGATAGGCTCTACACATGAAGAAACATCATTTACGTGGCAAAATCAATGTCACTTTGCCATAGTCGTAAGTCTCCAGGGATAAACTCATTAACCAGTTGAGTGCAGAAGTCAATACCGTGGTTTCAATTGGGTTCAAACACACAACATACGGTACCCAGTCTCCTAGCACCTGTATGAAAATGATGCAATTTTTTCCAGTTCAGACAATTTTATTTTCAGATTTCTCCAAACTTTTGATCAAAAATATAGCTAACTAACTTTCAAAAGCCCAGTTGCCAAATCGCGAATGCGAGAAAAAGTATCATTTGGTAAGAAGATTTTTGCAAAAATTAGCCAAACTTGCAAAACAAAAATTGCACCATGACGCCATAACTTTGTCCACACGTTGTCCTGGGACATGCACGACAATACTTTATCACTTACGCGTCATGAGATCCTATTAGTAACACATACAGTAAAGAATAAAATTGTAACAAAATAGCCCACAAATACAAAGTACCACATGCTACTATACCATGACTAGGCAACTTAAATGTTGCAAAGTTTTGGATTTGACTGCGCAATGTGCTTAATGATAACTCGGTGCAGTGACAGCCATGATGTCGTCAACAGTGAAGGACTGTAGTGATGGTGAAACTTAGCAAAAACAGGAAACTTTCCTTTTTGACTTTGGCTGCTCTTGGGAAACCACTTCAAACACAGGTTTCAAGCACAAGTACCACTAAACCTATGAAATAAAGAAAGATTAGGATCAGAGTAGGAAAGCCAACCGTATATTTGGAAAGGCAGGTACCTTCAAATTTTGTAGTGGCATGGTCAAAAGCATGAGCATGCCACTACAGACTTATAAAACACATTGACAATAACACAAAATTACACATCAAAACAAATAATTTTGTCTTGCCCAGCCTGAAAGTTGAAAAAGGAGTAAAACAGGGCTGTGTTCTGAGTCCTAGTCTGTTCAATTTATATGACAATGACTTGAAAACAATCTAGACAAAGTAAATACTGAACCACCAGTGTTGAATAATACTCCAATTAACACATTATTTTACGCTGATGACCTTGTCTTAATCTCTACTTCAAAAGACAGTTTGCAGAAGGAAATAGATATGCTTCAAATATTTAGCTCTAATTGGAAACAATGTTAATTTACAGAAAACCCAAGCAATTAATTTTAGTAAATCTCCTTTGATAGATAAACACTTATTTAACTATGGTAACTAGTACATGCATCAAATCTGTTAATAAAAGCTATACATATTTAGGACTGAAAATTAAATCAAATGGTAGTTTCAATGACACAATTACAAATTTGGCTGATAAAGCAGCAAAATCTTTGTATAGTTTAAAAAGGTTTTAACTTTTATTGCACAACAGAAAGGTAAAATTTATTTATTCAATGTTTTCATTAAACCTGTTTTACTGTATGTCAAGAGATTATTCATCGAATTTCTTGAAACTTGGTATAGATGTTGAGATTACATTGCTTTAACATTTGAATTGAGATATTTATCAGTGTCGTTCAAATTAATTGCTATTTTGCATTAATGAACTTTCCTAATTAGGGGCTATGTCCAGAAATACAGCATCAAATTTGATGAAACATGGTACAGATGTTGATCTTTCAGTACTGTAATACTGTGAGAAGACATGATGAAGCAGTATCAAGTCAATTGATTGCTATGTTGCATATTTAATGATCTTTCATAATTAGTATAATATGTCTAGAAAAGCTGTATCAAATTCATGTGTTACAAATGTAAATCTTCCAGTGTTATGGCATGAAAAGATATGTAGTAGTATCATGTCAATTATTTGCATAGGGAATAAAATTTTCATAATGTGGCTGATATGGCATGAAATGGTCCATCAAATTTCATGACACTTGATACAGATGTTGAGCTCACATTGCTTCAACATTGAATAAAGACACTATGTAGTGTTATGTTAATTAGTTCCAGAGACCAGCTCTGGAATTGTTAGTTTTTGCTCACTTTCCTTCCTTCTTTCTTTCTTTCTTTCTCTCATTCAGGTATTACTACCATAGAACATGCTATACACAAATTTTACCTTCATAACCCAGAATGCATTGCAACACGCTTATGATGTCATCGCTCAGCTAGGACGGGTTTCACGGGCATTTCTTGTTTGTTTATTTCTTTATTTTTATTTTGCATTGCACAACTATCATATTGCGTTCAGCTATAAATAATTCTGGCTTTCTTTCGCTTTGTTTTCTGTTGCTTTTTTATTTTTATTTATTTCTAAATACTCGCCGTACGTGGCGCTTTACTCAGGGTTCGAAATACCGGTGGTCATGCGTCAAAAGACCACCAATTATCTCATTTGGACCACCAGATTCTACTTTGGGTGGTCAATCTTGACCACCAAGTTTTTAGAGGTCACAATAGTGCACTGCAGAGCTGTAAATCTTGCATGCCTCTCACAGTTTATTGCTAGGAGTATCCAGAACAATATATTGTCCCCAGAGATAGATATTTTAGCAGTTTAAGTAGTACTACATGTCTTGTCTGTTCAATCACAGTCCCTCCATTTTGGTTCAATGTCAGTCCTTCAACCCCACTCCACTACTCAACTGAGTGTTCCTTTGGACAGACAATGTCTCTCTTTGTTTTACTGTTTACTGCTATGATTATTGTGATAAAGTCTGCAAATGTTGAATAACATCTCCTAGCAAATTTCGTCTAGTCATTAAAGTGACACAGATCAATGTACAAAACTCTTACAAAACTTCATAATAATCCAAAAAAATGCAATAATTGTCATGTTATCAGCAGTAATTGTCATTCTTTATTACACAGTAATTCTGTCAAAACTTAAAATCTGTAACTCAAGTCCTTTGCATATAACCAGTCAGTCAGTCAGTCACTCATGCAGCAGTCAAGTTGATCTGTAAATGACTGAAAATTTTCCAGTGGATTTACTGGGCATCCAACATACATGTAAAGCAGCATGGTGAAATGGTTTCAAAACAGCATGTACAGCCCACTATTCAACCCCATGGACCCCAACCTCCACAAGATTTACACTCTGATATGATCAATTTTTTTGACCACCAAATTTTGCAATTGACCACCAAAATTTGAATCTGGTGGTCAAACTTGACCACCAAACAAAAAAATAAATTTCGAACCCTGTTACTGTTACGTCATACGCCTTCCATATGGTTTAGACCGGTCTTGGCGGCCATGTTGAATTTTTGCTTTGCAATGATTCAAGCATAGCGACCGTGCGTCATCTTTCAAGAGCTTAGATATTGTGACGTTTCGGAGAGCGATCGCATTTTGAAGAGGGGTTGTATATCCTTATTATAAGTTTTGCGGAAGACATTTGTACAAGTATACGAGGCTTTAACAGGGTTCTCCCCAGCCCAAAACAGCGTCACGGCCCGCCACGCCATCGTTCAAGCCTGCGACGCTTTCAATCTCACCTGACGCTATCATCGTTACCCGCAACGCTATGAGGTTCAGCGGCAAAATGTTCACAATGGCATGGACTGGTCAACTTCCGTACAATCACACGAAAGGAAGACAGATTATTTGTAGCTTCTTTGTTTTACAATGTCACTAGTTATTTACTCCTTTCAATTTGTATGAATAGTGTCAACAACAGAACAATTTCACACGTCACACCCTTGATTGTATCTAATGCAATTGTATGTAAAGGACAGAAAAAATTGATATACAGCCATAGCCAAAAGACATCAAAAGTCATTGACGAAATATTTTCAAATCAAACTGATTACACAATCCCTAGATACAGAAGTGGCAATTTGATGAAATATCTGTTTGACTCACATCTTGAAATAATAAGTAAACTTGGAACGAAGACATCATGTACGCTGCGGATCAACAGCGTGGCATGGCATAGCATAGTGAACTGTATGTCACCGCACCGGCATGCGTTGGCTGCACGTAAAAGCAACTCAACTTTCCAAGATCAAACGGTCAGTATCTTGTGAAAACAGCGACATAGCAATGAAAATTGTTTTAGTCAGTGGTTCAACGGCCTCCCCTCGTCTGATATACATTTCCATGCGTTGTCACCCCCGTATGTATCTGTTGCGCCTTTACCGTACATGTAGGCATTTGTAATCTGTGTACTGTAATTCCCTGGACTGCCTTGCTTTTAGTTGTATTATGTTGTTACCGCTATCAGCCCTCACTATAGGTACGTGCTTGCATATTAAAATCCCAAGCACTCTTTCATTCTGCACCAATCTTCGTCACGCATTCTCTTTTTTCCGCTGCTCTGGTCTCTGGAACTTCGTTTTGCTTGCAAATGCTTTCTAGTTAATATTTAATTTACATGTGTAATGACCTTTCCTAATTTGAATAATATGTCCAGAAACACTTCATCAAATTTGATGAAACTGTACATGTCACAGTGATGTAATACAATTCATTGACACTTGGTGGTATAGTTTATGAAATGTGGTACACGTGATAATCTGTCAGTGTTATAATATAGAATGCAAAAATGTTTGGCAACATCCCGTTGATTAAAATCTAATGGACTTATTTAATGACCCTATGCAATTAGGGTGGCAGTCCACATTGGTTTTACGTTTTCATTACCATGGAACTCCAGGGTTCGAAATACCCGGTGGTCATGCGTCAAAAGACCACCAATTATCTCATTTGGACCACCAGATTTTGTTGTGGGTGGTCAATGTTGACCATCAAATTTTCGGAGGTCACACTTATGAGTGCACTGCAGAGCTGCAAGTCTTATTTGCCTCTTACAGTTTATTGCTAGGAGTATCAAGAAACAATATATTATCCTCAGAGATAGATATTTTAGCAGTTATCTAGTACACATCTTGTCTGTTCAATCACAGTCCCTCCACTGTGGTTCAATGTCAGTCCTTCAAACCCACTCTAATCTACCCAAGTGAGGCGTTCCTTTGAATAGGCAATGTCTCTCTTTGTTTTACTGTTTACTGCTATGATTATTGTGATTAAGTCTGCAAATGTTGCATAACATCCCTTGCAAATTCTGTCTAGTCGTTTAAAGTGACACAGATCAAGGTACAAAACTCTGACAAAACTTCATAAGTCCAAAAAATGCAATAATTGTCATGTTATCAGCAGTAATTGTCATTTCTTGATTACCCAGTTTGTAATTCTGTCAAAACTTACAGTCAGTCAGTCACTCATGCAGCGGTCAAGTTGTGAAAATACTGAAAATTTTCTGGTGGATTTTATTGGGCATCTAACATAAACCAACGTAACACGAGTAGCAGCATAGTGGAATGGTTCCAGAACAAGATGTCAGCCCACTATTCACCCCTATGGACCCTGACCTCACAAGAAATACACTCTGATAATGACAATTTTTTTGACCACCAAAATTTTGCAATTGACCACCAAAATTGAATCTGGTGGTCAAACTTGACCACCAAACAAAAAATAAATTTCGAACCCTGAACTCATCTTTAATCACAGATCTAATTAATGAACAGGACTCTATCCTCTCCAAGGACTTGTAATCAAAAAAACAATTAACACGTGGTTCTGTGTCATCAATGATGACTTGTTACATAATAAACGTGAACATTTGGATAAATGATCCGTGATTCCTGCGATCCATGGCATGATTCAAGCTGGCTGTGAAGGTGTGCCTAGTTCTTTGGTGATGACCCCTGACCCAAGCGCCATTGATATGCTGTCTGAGCATGGCGCATTGCTTACTAAATTCAAGCATAAATCAAATTTATGCATTTAAAAATAAAAGCAATCATATTCAACTCAAAATAAAAAGTCTAAACTGCACATATTTTTCATGTCTGAGAGTATTTTGCTTTTGAACTGCTAGGAGATTGGATATATTCATTTGAAAAACTATGCTGAACCAGGTTTCGTGCCATTGTCTATAACAATATGTACAGTATAGCGCTGAGAGTAATTTCAGGTAGCTGCAAGGCACAACTTTGGACAGTATCACTTGAAATTCGGACAAATTTTATTGTTGTACCGTATGCATGGCTGTTGTTGGCACCTTGTAATCTCAAGCATAAATTAGTGTGACCTTTAGCACTAGTAGAAGGGTTTATTTCCATCATTCTTGCTGAAAATGCAGACTAATTTTTTTTTTGCATATTAATGAGAGAGAAATGATGTCATTTGCGATCAATGCTATTGGCTTGGCTAGCTGAACATCTGGTTGGCAAATAAGTTTTTGGAGCTTCTAGTCAAATTTGCTGCAAGATTTTGTAACCCAGGCGAAACACTAGCTATTAAGAAATTATGCCCATCAGGTCCAAAATTATCAAAATAATTGCAAAAAAAATCAAAACAAATGGTAAACTTTCACAAAACATTTGATAGGAAAATTACAGCACTTAAACAGGGATGAGCTTTCTTCTTACATGTATAAGGCAGAAATTTGGAGTTACTGGATTAAGAACTTTAGGCAAGTAAAACTATTGACATACAGGAAACAGGTTGGTATTCTTCCTGATTACTGTCCTTTTCTTGACAATAAAAATCAGAGAAAAATGTGTAATGTTTCCGAAACATACTGCAGGCACTTTTTGCCAAAATAGGCAAGCGAGTGCATTTTAGAACTATATAGCTTCATTCTGGTTACTACCTGCATTGCTATTGGTGAACGTTCCTTTTGCAATGATCAAAGCCTCAATCTACAAGCGAGAGGCCTGGCTAGGCTACGATAAAGCCTTTTGCCTGAATGCCGCATGCTAACCGGACCAAGTTAACTGGAGCAAACCCGGCTCAAGAGCAGTCTGACCAACCACAGGTATGCCGATCCTTCAGCCGTGGCTCATGCAAGACTCCATGCTGAAATGGGAGACTACATGTATGCTCTGTATGTAATTCAACTGACAACAATGCCCAGCAACACCACTACCTCTCCACACAAGAGCTCTTCCAGCCCTTTCATGGGAGTGACCACCAACCCGACGACCAACAAACTAATGACACCCTCAACCCTACAACCATCATCTCCTCTCTACCTTGGTAACTAACTCTTCACCGCCCAGTAAGGCCATCACCATGCACAACCCACAACCCAGCCTGCTCATTGGCGGCCCAACTCTGAATGGAAAGAGAAGTATCCTAGTCATAGATGCTTAATTTTTGGGCTCATCACATGTTCATTTGGGGCTCATACTTGTTCATTGTTTGATTTGGGGGCACTGCTAATGCGGTTGCCACATGCAGTTCCACACTGACAATCAAACCTGTCATACATATTCAGGAAGGACCTGAGCAATTGCCTGCCACCTTGAACCTGACAGAAGTGCCTAATGATGCAGTTGGAGGATTCCACGTCTACACCAATGTCAGCGGTACTGGGAACTCCATTGTGAACCCATCTTCTTGCTCACTGACAGAGAATTCCAGAGCCCAAACGCCTGAAGTTTATACTGGACTTGAGCCCATGTACTTGACCAGATGCTTGTATACAGGACTTTAGCACAAATACGAACTCTTGAAATGTAATTTAGGAACTATGATCAAACACTGCTTGACATCCACATCACCAGACTCTTCCAGTGAGTGGCGCGAGGTTGCCCCACATGTGCACCGTGGCCCAAGTGGGTGCCAGGTAGCATGTTGCCTGATGCACGGTTAGATCCTCTGAGGGAGCCCGTACCGCCTTCTCAGGGCCTTCTAAGTCACCAAAATGATTAGCCAACTCATTAGCCAAATCAAAAATCTTTTAGCCATTTTGAGTAACTTTTAGCCAGTTTATGACCTCAAGTGTGGCAACAGCTTTCTCGTCATTCAGGAGTCCCTAATTTTACAAATCAAGATGTTTTGTATGATGTTCATGATGGTTTTTTTGCTCACGTGTTCACACACGTGAGCATATGGTTTAGCCATGTCTGTCTGTGTGTGTGTGTGTCTGTGTGTGTGTCTGTGTGTCCGTGTCTCAAAAACGGCTGAACGTATTTCAGTCAAATTTGGTAGACATCTTCAGAATTCAAATGGCTAGAACTGAAAAGGTTTTGGTGGCGTGGCTTGCATTAATGAAGTTATCACAGTTTTAATTTTTGTGATACATGGTAGTCTATGGGAAGCATGATGACCATGGTTTCTGGACATCTCGACCCCTAACCAACTCGACCCCAGTCAACTCGACCCGCTACCAACCTAACCCTGGTTAGACCTTATAGCCTTGCTCCTTCATGCCAAATATCAAAGTCACAGGTCTTGCCAATTTTGAGAAGAAGATTTTTAAAGTATTATTTTTCTGATTTTTCTATGACCTTTGACCTCCCCTATACCTATGCAGCTAAGCTACGGCAATGGCTTATTCTGGCCTATGTTAAAGTCCAAGACAGCCAGCGTCTATTGGACAATGGCCAGTAGGGGACCAAATTGCTCTCCACAATTTTGGGGGTTCCACTTGACCTTTGACCTTGGCATCTCCCTGCAACTCATTTATTATGTACATTTCTAATTCTGAGCTAGCCAATAGAGCTAGAGGTCTGATTTTTGGTATATAGGGACAACTTAGCAATACAAATTTTTTGACAAAATGTCATGTGATCTCGATGACCTTTGACCTTAAATATGAGTATATGTCCATAACTCAGTAACCACAAGTGCTACACCCTTCATATTTGGTATGATGGGAGACCTTATGACATCACATCCTGTACCTCATTAATTATGCACATATCTAATTCTGAGCCAGCCAATAGAGCTAGAGGTCTGACTTTTGGTATATAGGGATAACTTAGCAATACCATTTTTTTGACAAAATGTCATGTGACCCCAATGACCTTTGACCTCAAATATACATATATGGCCATAACTAAGTAACCACAAGTGGTACACCCTTCATATTTGGTATGATGGGAGACCTTATGATATCACATCCTGTACCTTATTAATTATGCGCATATCTAATTCTGAGCCAGCCAATAGAGCTAGAGGTCTGATTTTTGGTATATAGGTATAACTTAGCAATACAATTTTTTGACAAAATGTCATGTGACCCCGATGACCTTTGACCTCAAATATACATATATGGCCATAACGAAGTAACCACAAGTGCTACACCCTTCATATTTGGTATGATGGAAGACCTTAACATACCTAATTAATTATGTGCATATCTAATTCTGAGCCAGCCAATAGAGCTGGAGGTCTGATTTTTGGTATATAGGGATAACTTAGCAATACAATTTAACTTGATTTTAGTCATTGAAACTTGCTATATACATAAAAGATACTGTGATATAACATTATTGAACTTCAAAGAACATTTTTACTTCAGCCAATTCCTAATTTGCATATTAAAGGAATTTTCATACTTAGGGATATTCATCTGAATTGACTTGATCAAAATTGATGTAACTTGCTATGTACATTTCAGACACTGTAATACAATATTATTGAAAGTCATTAAGCATTTTCTCTTCAGCCAATTCCTAATTTGCATGTTTAATGAACTTTCCTAATTAGAGATATATATCTGAATTGACTTGACCAAAGTTGACAAAACTTGCTACATATATTGCAGATACCATGATACAACATTATTGACAATCATTAAGCATTTTTACTTAAGTCAATTCCTAATTTACATATTTAATGAACTTTGCTTATTAGGGATATATACTGGGATTTACTTGATCAAAGTGGCAAAACATGACAACATTGATGATTATACCTGGTTAAAACAATATCGAAAGTCATTTCACATTTTCATGTCAGCTAATTTACAATTTGCATATCTAATGAGCTTTCGCAACTCGGCATATATGGCTTGAATTACACTTGCTATATAAAATGGTGATACAATGACAGCAGTCAAAGAACTTTAATATTTTTATTTCAGCTAATTACATATTTGTATACTTCATGACCTTTGAGAATTAATCGGCGGTGATTATTGTTCATTATGTTGATCATAATACTTTCAATGAAGTTGCAAACATGTGGCAAAGGTTCAAATTTACAGTAACACATAACTGTATGAAACACGTGAGCATTTTCAGTTCATATCTGGTACATTAAAGAAATATGTGTTTAGTTTTTGCATTTATAATCTGTGTTTTTATGACATTTCAGGGATAGAAATCCTTTTTCATTTTTGGTGGTAAACTTTAAACACCAGAAATAAAATTAGGTATATAATTGAATTCTGAAAATCTGGTAGCAATGTTAAGTGTATATTACAAGAGGTACAGATTGAATATTTCTGCCACATTCAGTTAGTATTCACAGTATGATAGCTTGTCATAAGTTACAGGCTTCTCATGTGGCAAATTTATGCAGTCTTCCATTACCTAAATGTTTGAGCTACACAAGTAAAACAATTTTCCATGCAGAAGACAGCATTTATGGTATAGCACAATGGCAGTGTAGATACGATTATTGTGGTATTTAAGGCCCCGTTTTTACTTGTATGTCATAGTTGTGATCAAGCAGGCTGAAATAGCATCTTGAGTATAAGTACTTTTCTTGAGACAAAAAGGGCTAGGCCAAACAAAACTCTTGTAAAACAAGACACAACGATATATGTTCATTTTAAAAATTACACACTGTTTGAGGGCATTCATTGTTTTAATGATTATGATAACATTTTAGCCCAGATATATTTTCATTTGATATTTTGATATCATCAAGAAATGTCTGGTGATGTTCACTTCTAGATCATTAAACGGGTGGAATCTACAAAAATATTAAAATCATTCAGAATCATATAATTTCTTGTATAAGTTATAGCAGTTTGAAAGTAGGCCGAATGGGAGTCAGTCAAGCTGAATGCCATTTAAATTGGAAGGCAGCAAAATTACCTTTCAAAATTACCTTACCCTAGGTGGTTTCTTGTGAACCATAATTGTGTAATTAGGGGGTCTTCATGCACGACATCACATGATGAGATGACCTAGACTTGACCTTTCAGAAAACCTGACTTTTTCTCCTTTTCCTTTGTATTATGGCTCCGTTTGTGAAAGTTACTTTTGGAATTATGGTTTTTACCATCAAACTGAGTAGTTGCAGGCCAAATTTTGATACAGCAAAGTAGGTAAAACTTATAGACTCAAGGACGACCCAGGACTCACAAAAGCAGGCCTCAGTGTATTCATGGACGTTACGTTCATGATGTATTGTAGTATCGAACAGCAACAGTGTTTTTTTTTTACGTACCAGGGAATTTGGAACTTTGTAGAAAGAAGATTAAACTATTTCAATACATTGCAACTTTGTAGAAAGGAAGGTAAACTGTTTCAACATCTTACAACATTTTATTGTTAGGTGTAGTTTTCGGTTGAGGAGGTCTAAGAATTCAATAGCCACTACATTAGCCAAACAGGAATTTTTGTAGCCATTTTTAACTTTCTTTCGCATTTGGCTAATTGGCGAATAGGTAGCGGGAGCCCTGCTTCTAGGCCACCTCGACTCCCACGCCATGGCGGTCATCCCCTGAGGCCACTCAAATCTGCGAGTGGCCTTAGGGGAAAGGTGGTGACAGTGCTGGGATGTGCCATCACACTTGGATTTCAGCCATGCCTTAACAATTAATTGTCTCGGTGTCATTTCTTTGCATTTAATGGATGATCATGGCTTCGCTATGGTCATGGTTTATGCGGGAATAGGCACAGAGACCAAGCCCATAGTGATCCATGCAGGCCACACACATTGTTATACCTAATCATTCACTATATTTACCCTAGGCATAACACAGTCTATGCCTGCTCCCTTTCCTCATTCGTTGCTATCTTATCTACTTGCGTCATACCCTATGAGTCATCACCCACTCGCATATCGGCAGCTCAATGCCATGCTTCCACCATGATCAAGTGCACATTGTTAAACTCCTACCCACCCTACACCTATAAAAAAGCACATTTTAACAAACAAACGCATCATCGCTGCAGGGTAGCAACTCACGAATAAAGAGAACTCTAACTTTTTAGCTCCGCTGTCAGCGACATGGAGCTCATCAAATAGGTTGATTTCCGTCGTCCTCCGTCGTCCTTCGTCGTCGTCCTCCGTCATTGTCTTCCGTCGTTGTCGTCCGTCGTCGTCGTCTGTCGTCGTCCGTCGTCGTCCGTAAACAATTGCCTTCTCCTCTAAAACCGCAAATCCAATTGCTTTGAAATTTTATATGCAGTTCACTTCGGGTGACCTCACTTAAGATAGTTCAAATCGTGGTGAAATTTGCATACCGGTATTTGTATTTTTTGGGCATTTTTCGGTGTTTTCGGTAAAAAAATATTCTCTGAAACCGCTTGTCCGATTGCTTTGAAATTTGATATGCAGTTTACTTAGGTTGAGTTCAGTCAGATTTGTTCAAATCGTGGTGAAAGTGGCAATTTTTGCCATTTTTAGTAAAAAAAATGTATTTCTCAAAAATTACTGGTCTGATAGTTTTGAAATTTAGTATACAGGTTTCTATACATGCACTAAGTAATATATATTGAATTTCTGATCAAATCTGTAATTTTGTATTTTTTGGGCAATTTTTGCCATTTTTGGTCAAAAAATGTGTATTTCCAAAACTACTCATCTTATGCCTTTGATATTTGATATACATTGTTCTACAGATCACCTTAATGATATTTGTTGAAATTATGATGAAATCTGCAATTTTGTAATTTTGGGGCAATTTCTGCCATTTTTGGTCAAAAAATGTGTTTCTAAAAAAGTACTGGTCTGATAGCTTTGAAATTTGGTATACTACTTTTTACAGATGAGCTATAATATCTCATGAAATCTGTAGTTTTGTATTTTTGGGGCAATTTTAGCCATTTTTGGTCAAAAAATGTGTATTTCCAAAACTACTCATCTAATAGCTTTGCAATTCGGTATACAGGTTCCTGCAGATCACCTTAATAATATTTTTGAAATTATGTTGAAATCTGGAAATTTGAATTTTTGGGGTAATTTTTGCCATTTTTTGCTCACGTGTGAACACGTGAGCATATGTCGCAGCGATGTCTGTCTGTCTGTGTGTCTGTCTGTCTGTCTGTCTGTCTGTCTGTTGGTCCATTTTCTCAAAAACGGCTGAACGTATTTCAGTCAAATTTGGTAGACATCTTCAGAATTTAAATGGCTAGAACTGAAAAGGTTTTGGTGGGCGTGGCTTGGATATTAATGAAGTTATGAAAGTTTTAATTTTTCTGTTACGCCGCGTATGACAAGTGAAAACAATCGACTGTTTGAGGGCGCTGTGAAATGTGCTTGTCCAGGTTGGCTACAGCTGGATAGCTCTGGTTTCAACCACGGTCCCTCCGTGTTTCAACCTCGTATTGAACATTAAAAATATGATATTTATTACTCATTCAACTCACTATTCAAGATAAAATGTCGTTTAGCAAATTAGCTTTATCCTTGGTCATTGATTGTTTCCCTCGCTGCTCGATCGCCAGAAATGAAATACATACGTTCTCTACCTAGCCTCATGGCATGGAAGTGCTGATGAATAATAACTTTGGGTCAAAGGTATTGAAGTGTCCAATCAGGTTCGTGCACAGAGTCCAAGGCCATGACCTAATTCATGTACTTCTGCACTGTTTTGATCTTGCTTCGCCAAGAAACGTGTTCGTCATTGTCCATAGAAGTATGTTTGCTCTCCTTTGAGGTTGTTTGTGAAACAAATTCCGGGATAGGCCTTGGAATGCATACGATCAGCATCGCGGCAGTGCATGTAGCTAGCCCTACGAGTATGACGAGAGTGTCCGGCTTTGGCTACGCCGCCTCCCACCTCCGGTAGGCGGCGTAGCCAAAGCCGGACACTGTCGCCATACTCGTAGGGCTATGCATGTTGCGTACCATGCTTGTGTAACTGCCGAGCTCAACGTGCATTCACGGTTGATACTCGTGTACAATCATGATGTGTTCAATTCTGATGAAGATTCATAAGTCTTACTTTTGCAGTCTTTTTTCCGTACGATAATCCCGACAATACGTGTTACTGTTAGACGAGGTGGCCATTTTATGATAAGTTTCAATACTGCACAGCTACATGGCGTCACTATCGTGTGATCGAGGTACAGCGTTGTTGAACGGGATACAGAAACTCTGCAGAGGGAGAAACGATCATTGACATGAACAGTCAATGTACTTCAGCACGTAGTCCGCAGATAGCGGATCGAGAAAATAAACGTGTCCAGTAAATAACGGAATATTTATGTACATTAACTCGATATTAATCAAATTTCCAGCTCATTGCAAAAAAATGTATTGGAAAGATTAATTGTCACTGACAAATACTGCACTGTATGGAAAAAAACAGTCTGTAGAATAGTTCAACTTCAAGTGGTATTACCCGAGACAAACACTTGTGTTGTCAATTTTGATTTCATTTCATAAACTTCATACTTCATCGAGTATCGTGTATTTCAGCCTTTGTGAAGCCATTTTATTGATATTTTCAATTTTTGTCTTGGCTTTGTTGTGGAACATGTTGAATCGTCTCCGTTGACATGTAGGCAAAAGTGTGACGGGGTCGAAGTGACTTGGGTACCTGGGGCCGACCAAAACCAGTGTGAATTACTGGGGTCAAAGCGGACAGCGGCCGGGATGACGTGTTCCCCAAGCGAGCTACCTTCAGAAGTCTGTTTCATCGCAAAAAACGTCAACTTTTAAAACCGTCATTTATTTACTGATGTTATTCTCAGCATCACAAACATATACGCCTCTGCTATGTATCGCAGCAAATAGTTATATTTGAGCGCCCCATAAATGGGATCCTCGTTTTTTTGCAAACCGGAAGTGTGTCTTGCTCAATGCATTTCCTACCCATAGCGAGGGAAACTGCCCGCGTTCCCATGCTCCCATGCACCCTTTTTCAATGCCAGTGCAACGCCATCTGTGCAAAATTGTGGTGGTATGCTCCCGTGTGATGGAAAACCTCTCTTATTCTAACAATGACGTAGTTGACTTTGGACTTCGATTTCGTAAATGTGATATCCATGCAGTGAGTTTGGGTTGGCGCGCTTATAATGCAATCTTCGCCCGCCTGCGGTCCGATATCCCGCATTTATTAGCGATATTTATCTGTTTTGACTTGACCAAAGTTGGCAAAACTTGCTATGTACATTAAAGATACTATGATACAAGATTATTGAAAGTCATTTGACATTTTTTTCAGCCAATTCCCAATATGCATATTTAATGAAACTTCCAAATTAGGGATATATACTGGCATTACTTGATAAAATTTGGCGAAACATGCTGTGTACATTGATCATTATACCAGGTTATAACAGCATTGAAAGTCATTTTGCATTTTCATGTCAGCTAATTCATAATTTGCATAAATAGCTAACAAGCTTTCACGGTTTGGCATATAGAGCTTGAAGGACTTGACCAAAGGTAATTACACATGCTATATTGTGATACAATGACAGTACTCAAAGAAATTATTATTTTTATTTCAGCTAATTACATATTTGAATACTTAATGACCTTTAGAATTGATCTGTGGTGAAATTCATTGTGTTGATCATAACACTTTAAATGTAGCAAAGCATGTAGCAAAGGTTCAAACTTGCACATAAATGCAATATATAATGAAATACAGGTTTCTATAAATGAACTAAATTTGATCTTTTGAAATTATGATGAAATCTGCAATTTTTTGCTCAAGTGTTGACACACGTGAGCATATGTTGCAGCAATGTCTGTCTGTGTGTGTGTGTGTGTGTCTGTCTGTCTGTGTGTCTGTCTGTCTGTGTGCTCAATATCTCAAAAACGGCTCATCAGATCAGAATCAAATCTGGTACATAGATTCAGTTTGCAAATGGCAAGAACTGATTAGTTTTTGGTGGATGTGGCTTGCTTACTTTTTGCTCATTTGCATAATTAATGATTTTAGAAAAAAAAACTGGATATATTGACAACATTTGCAAACAATTTGATGAGATTTGCTACAAATGTTGATCACACCAAGATATATCAGCTGTGAAAGATATTAAGTAGTGACATAAAAGAGAATGGATAATTTGCATATTTAATGAACTTTCATAATTAGGGATATATATATTGACTTGATCAAAATTGACAAAACTTGGTATGTATATTGAAGATACTATGATTTGACATTATTGAAAGTCATTAAGCACTTTTACTTCATCAAACTCTTAATTTGCATATTTAATGAACTTTTGGAATTAGGGATTTTTATTTGAATGGACTTGACCAAAATTGATGAAACTTGCTATGTTCATTAAAGATACTGTGATATAACATTGTTGCAATTTTACTTCAGCCAAATACTTATTTGCATATTTAATAAACTTTCCTAATTAGTTCCAGAGACCAGCTCTGGAACTAAAGTTTTTGCTCACTTTCCTTCTTTCTTTCTATCTTTCTTTCTTTCCTTCTTTCTTTCTTTCTTTCTTTCTTTCTTTCTTTCTTTCTTTCTCTATTTCCGGTTTTACTACCATAGAACATGCCATACACAAATTTTACCTTAATTACCCAGAATGCATTGCGGCACGCTTATGACGTCATCGCTCAGCTCGGACGGGTTTTACGGGCATTTCTTGTTTGTTTATTTATTTATTTTTTATTTGGCATTGCTCAACTATCATATTGCATTCAGTTATTAATAATTCTAGCTTTCTTTCGCTTTGTTTTTTGTTGCTTTTTGATTTTATTTTTCTCTAAATACTCGCCGTACGTGGCGCTCTACTGTTTCGCCGAATGCTCATGAGACAACATGGCGGCGTATCGATCGCCTCGCTCGCACAGAGAGAGAAAAGTAGCCTTTCCCTAAGTGTACAAGCGCGGCTGAGCACATCGTGTACCTAGGCGAGGTGGGTGTGCTCGAAAACGATGATCAATGCAAAATTTGGACTCAAAATCGGCTGTTTTGGCGGAGAAACTGCCCGCCGTATTTCTGAGGAGCCACCAGCGGTTTTTCCTATATCAGTCTGTGGGGCTGTGGTGGGAGGCCGTTTAACGCCGGTAACACACAGCCCTGCCATGCAGAGCTAGGCATTCATAGTGAACGTACTGTCTGTCATGCACCGGCATGCGTTGGCTGCACGTAAAAGCAACTCAACTTTCCAAGATCAAATGGTCAGTATCTTGTGAAAACAGCGATATAGCAATGAAAATTGTTTTAGTCTGTGCTTTCAAATGAAAATGCATGTGGCTCAATTTCAACGGCCTAGGTCTGATGTTTCCTCTCGTCTGATCATCGTCGTAAATGACACGCCTCTTTACGGCAACAACTCAGTGCTACCCGTCAAGCGATTGATTTTTGCGTAGGTCAGCGGAGCGAAAATTATTGCTCTGGCTCGCGAGAATGTCGTCTGATAAACATTTCCGAGCGTTGTCTCCCCGGTATGTATCTGTTGCGTTTTTACCGTACATGTAGGCATTTGTAATCTGTGTACTGTAATTTCCCGGACTGCCTTGCTTTTAGTTGTTTATGGTGTTCACTGCTATCAGCCCTGAATATTAAAATCCAAAGCACTCTTTCATTCTGCACCTATCTTTGTCACACATTCTCTTGTTTCTTCCGCTGCTCTGGTCTCTGGAACTTCGCTTTTGCTTGCAGATGCTTTCTAGTTAGATATATAAATCTGAATGGACTTTGCCAAAATTGATGAAACTTGTTATGTACATTGAAGATAATATGATATGACATTGTTGAAAGTCATTAAGCAGTTTTACTTCAGCTAAATACTTATTTGCATATTTAATAAACTTTTCTAATTACATATATAAATCTGAATGGACTTTACCAAAATTGATGAAACTTGCTATGTACATTGAAGATAATATGATATAACATTGTTGAAAGTCATTAAGCAGTTTTACTTCAGCTAAATACTTATTTGCATATTTAATAAACTTTTCTAATTACATATATAAATCTGAATGGACTTTACCAAAGTTGATGAAACTTGCTATGTACATTGAAAATACTTATATAATGAACTTCACTAATTAGGGATATATATCTGAATTGATTCGACCGAAGTTGATGAATCTTGCAACATATATTGAAGATACTATAAAACAACATTATTAAAGTCCTCGTTTACTTCAGCCAATTCCTAATTTGCATATATAATGAACTTTCCTAATTAGGGATATTTATCTGCATTGACTAGACCAAATTTGACAAAACTTGCTATGTACGTTAAAGATACTATGATACAGCATTAAAAGTCATTAAGCATTTTTACTTTAGCCGATTCCGTATTTGCAAATTTAATGAATTTTCCTAATTAAGGATATTTATCTGTCTTGACTAGACCAAAGTTGACGAACTGCTTTGTACATTAAAGATACTATGATACGACATTATTGAAAGTCATTTAACATTTTTACTTCAGCTAATTCATAATTTGCACATTTAATGAGAACATTTCAGTCAATTCCTAATTTGCATATTTTAATGAACTTTCCTGATTGGGGATATATACTGGGATTTAAAATTAATCTGTGGTGAATATTATTCATTATGTTGATCATAACACTTTCACTGAAGTTGCAAACATGTGGCAAAGGTTCAAACTTACACATAACTGCAACATATAATTAAACACGTGAGCATTTTCAGTTCATATGTGGTTATTTTTTGGGGCAATTATTGCCATTTTCCGTCAGAAAATTTTGTTCTCAAAAAACTACTCATCAGATAGCTTTGGTTGACATGTTCTTAGGGATGATCTGCTGTGATATATTCAAAGTATGATGAAATCTTCAATTGTGTATTTTCGCAGCTATTTTTGCCACGTATTTTCTTGCCACTGCATTGAGCTATCAAAGATTTCCACTACCTTCATCAACGTGTGTCAAAAATAGCTATTAGTCCCCATGGACACCGTCCGGGGGGACTTATAGGTTTGGTCATGTCCGTGCGTGTGTGCATGCGTGCGTGCGTGCATGTGTGCGTGCGTCCGTTTACGCAGATATCTCAGACATGCCCAGGTCAATTTCTTTCAAAGTTTGCACAAGGATAGTACCCTATTATTGTTTCACAATGCGATCAAATTTGGCCGTGTTAGAGGACTTTTTAGTTTACACTACCATAGTTTAAGGCAGTCCATAGACTCCCATGTATAAGGCAGTCTCCATAGACTCCCATGTATAAGGCAGTCAATAGACTCCCATGTATAAGGCAGTCCATAGACTCCCATGTATAAGGCCAAGAAAAATAAAAATTTAGTTTCTCATCATATGCATATTGCAAAAAGGATGCAGTGACACAGTTTTTAGTCCCCACGGATTAAGACCAGGGGGCTTATAGATTGGGTCATGTCCGTCGGTGAGTCCATCCGTGAGTCCATCCGTTCACGCAGGTATCTCAGATATTTTGACAAAATGTCATGTGACCTTGGTGACCTTTGGCGGCAAATATATATATATATGTCCATAACTTGGTAACCAAAAGTGCTAAACCCTTCATATATGGTATGATGGGACAGCTTATGACGCCACATATTGTACCGCATTAATTATGCACATATCTAATTTTGAGCGAGCCAATAGAGCTAGAGGTCTGATTTTTGGTATATAGGGATAACTTAGCAATACTATTTTTTTTTCAAAACATCACGTGACCTCGGTGACCTTTGACCTCAAATATACATATTTGTCCATAACTCAGTAACCACAAGTGCTACACCCTTAATGTATGGTATGATGGGACAGCTTATGACGTTACATATTGTACCTCATTAATTATGCGCATATCTAATTTTGAGCGAGCCAATAGAGCTAGAGGTCTGATTTTTGGTACATAGGGATAACTTAGTACTACAATTTTTTTTGACAAAATGTCATGTGACCTTGGTGACCTTTGACCTCAAATATACATATTTGTCCATAACTCAGTAACTACAAGTGCTACACCCTTCATATATGGTATGATGGGACAGCTTATGACGCCACATATTGTACCTCATTAATTATGCACATATCTAATTTTGAGCGAGCCAATTGAGCTAGAGGTCTGATTTTTTGATAACTTAGCAATACAATTATTTTGACAAAATGTCACATAACCTCGATGACCTTTGACCTCAAATATACATATTTGTCCATAACTCAGTAACCACAAGCGGTACACGCTTCATATATGGTATGATGGGAGACCTTATGATGCTTCATACTGTACCTCATTAATTATGCGTATATCTAATTCTGAGCAAACCCATAGAGCTGGATGTCTGATTTTTAGTCCCCACGGACACCGTCCGGGGGACTTATAGGTTTGGTCATGTCCGTGCGTGTGTCCGTGCGTCCGTGTGTGCGTCCGTGCGTGCGTGCGTCCGTCCGTTCACGCAGATATCTCAGAGATGCCTGGAGCGATTTCATTCAAACTTGGTACAAGGATTACTTCATATGTCATACAGATGCACGTCGATTTGTTTTGTGATACGATCCAATATGGCTGCCAGGCGGCCATTTTATTATGATTTTTTCATGTACAGAGCCGTTACTCAGGCATGTTTCAACCGATTTTATTCAAAGTTGGTACAAGGACATTGACCCATGTCATAGATATGCACGTCAATTTGTTTTGTGATACGATCCAATATGGCTGCCGTGAGGCCATTTTGTTACAATTTTTTTCATGTACAGAGCCATAACTCAGGCATATCTCAACTGATTTTATTCAAAGTTGGTACAAGGACATTGACCTATGTCATACATATGCACGTCAATTTGTTTTGTGATACGATCCAATATGGCCGCCAGGCGGCCATTTTATTACGATTTTTTCATGTACAGAGCCATTACTCAGGCATGTTTCAACCGATTTTATTCAAAGTTGGTACAAGGACATTGACCAATGTCATTGATATGCACGTCAATTTGTTTTGTGATACAATCCAATATAGCTGCCGTGCGGCCATTTTGTTACGATTTTTTTCATGTACAGAGCCATAACTCAGGCATATCTCAACCGATTTTATTCAAAGTTGGTACAAGGACATTGACCTATGTCATACATATGCACATCAATTTGTTTTGTGATATGATCCAATATGGCCGCCAAGCGGCCATTTCATTACGATTTTTTCATGTACACAGAGCCATTACTCAGGCATGTTTCAACCGATTTTATTCAAATTTGGTACAAGGACATTGACCAATATCATAGCTATGCACATCAATTTGTTTTATGATACGATCCAATATGGCCGCCGTGCGTCCATTTTGTCATGATTTTTTCATGTACAGGGCCATAACTCTGGCATATCTCAACCGACTTTATTCAAAGTTGGTACAAGGACATTGACCTATGTCATACACATGCACATTGATTTGTTTTGTGATACGATCCAATATGGCTGCGGTGTGGCCATTTTGTTACGTTTTTTTCATGTCTGGAACCATAACTCAGACATGTATCAAGCAAATTATTAAAAGTTGGTACAAGCTAGGAGATTGATTAATGTCATACATATGCACGTTAATTTGTTTTGTGATACGATCCAATATGGTCGCCGTGTGTCCATTTTATTAGTCCCCACGGACACCGTCCGGGGGGACTTATAGGTTTGGTCATGTCCGTGCGTGTGTGCGTCCGTGCGTGCGTGTGTGCGTCCGTCCGTCCGTCCGTCCGTTCACGCAGATATCTCAGAGATGCAAGAAGCGATTTCATTCAAACTTGGTACAAGGATTACTTCATATGTCATACAGATGCACGTCGATTTGTTTTGTGATACGATCCAATATGGCCGCCAGGCGGCCATTTTATTACGATTTTTTCATGTACAGAGCCATAACTCAGACATGTTTCAACCGATTTTATTCAAAGTTGGTACAAGGACATTGACCAATGTCATAGATATGCACGTCATTTTGTTTTGTGATACGATCCAATATGGCCGCCAGGCGGCCATTTTATTACGATTTTTTCATGTACAGAGCCAGATCTCAGACATGTTGCAACCGATTTTATTCCAAGTTGGTACAAGGACATTGACCAATGTCATAGATATGCACGTCATTTTGTTTTGTGATACGATCCAATATGGCCGCCAGGCGGCCATTTTATTACAATATTTTCATATACAGTGCCATAACTCAGACATGTTTTAACCGATTTTATTCAAAGTTGGTACAAGGACATTGACCAATGTCATAGATATGTATGTCAATTTGTTTTGTGATACAATCCAATATGGCTGCTGTGTGGCCATTTTATTACGATTTTTTCATATGCAGAGGCATAACTCAGGCAAATCTCAACCGATTTTATTCAAAGTTGGTACAAGGACATTGACCTATGTCTTACATATGTACGTCAATTTGTTATGTGATACGATCCAATATGGCCGCTAGGCAGCCATTTTATTACGATATTTTCATGTACAGAGCAATAACTCAGACATGTTTCAACGGATTTTATTCAAAGTTGGTACAAGGAGATTGACTAATGTCATACATATGCATGTCAATTGTTATGTGATACGATCCAATATGGCTGCCTTGCGGCCATTTTATTACGATTTTTCCTGTCGAGGGCCATAATACTCTAAGGCATATCTTAACCGATTTTATTCAAAGTTGGTACAAGGACATTAAACTATGTCATACATATGTATGTCAATTTGTTTCTTGATATGATCCAATATGGCTGCATGGCAGCCATTTTGTTACAATTTTTTCGTGTCCTTAGCCAAAACTTGGGCATGTCTCAATTAATGAAGAGGACTCTATCCTCTTAGGACATGTAATCAAAGTACCCATTAACAAGTGGGGACTGTGTCATCAACGATGACTTGTTGGTATATAGGGATAACTATAGGATAGAATTTTTTTGACCAAATGTCATGTGACCTCGATGACCTTTGACCTGAAATATACGTTTATGTCGATAAATATGTAACCTTTGTCCTTTATATTTAGTAGGATGGGAGACCTTATGACAACACATGCTTTACCTCATTAATTATGCACACATCTAATTCTGGCCAAGGGAATAGAGCTAGAAGTCTGATTTTTGGCATATAGGGATTAATTAGCAATACAATTTTTTTCAAAATGTCACGTGACTTTATGACCTTTGACCTTGATTATACATATATATGCATAACTCAGTAACCACAAGTTCTATACCCTCCAATTCTGATAGGATATTAGACCTTAAGATGTCACATCTTGTACCTCATTATTATGCGCATATGTATTTCTTGGCTGGCCAATACAGCTAGAGGTCTGATCTTTTTTCCCGATTTAGAACCATAACTTAGACATGCCTTATGTGTTTCAAATTGGGAACAACGACATAGACCTATGTGCCCATAGATCTCAACATATACACTCCAGTGATACTTCTTAATGACCACATTTCCCTGCCCCATCAAGACTTATACTCCTATTACAAGTGGGGACTATGTCATTGTCAATGACTTGTTCTCTATAAAACACAGCGGAGCTATATCGGCTGCTAGGTCGCTTGTTCATGTTTGGATTACTAAAACTGAATAAAGTTCCATGGGGTTACTGTCATGGGCCTAAGTGGGTGCCCGGTAGCCGTGCCTGACGGCGCTGGGTTGTGAAATCGCCCCTGGATTTCAGCCAAATCTTTTTGTCCATGTCGTTTCATTGCATTAACATAGATTTTTGACAGCCATACACAATATTTTCAAGGAAACTACGGGAGTAAGTTGCATCTGTGTTGGCAAAAGAAAGGGTATAGATTTTTTTAAATGTCCATGACAAAGGAAATTTGCATGTCTGACAGGTGGTATGATAATACCATCTTAGATGCTGATAACTTTACTTTGACAAGTGTACAATTTCTAGCACCTTCACACATCCACGTCTTATTCAATGTACTCTTGAATTTTAAACATAATCAATAATTTCTGAATATAGTTTTAGCAAATAATCCTGAAATCGAATTGTAAGTTTCATATTGTTAAGAAACTGATAAAATTGAAGAAGCCTTTAGCAAACAATGTGTAAGTGCACAAATCAAGGGGAATTGTGGGTAGCCTCACTTACTGTGCAGCATCAAGCTTGTCCACTCAGTGTTTAGGGATGGACCATTAGACCTTGGGAGGGGGGGGGGTGGTCACAATGAAATTGTGAAAATTTTTTTTACTATTGTAAATTCTGAATTTTTTTTTTCCAATTGAGATTAGCTGTGCAATTTTTTTTTTCAGAGTAAATTTTCAGATTTATAATTTTTTTTAGTTCGTCGCTGTCTGAAGATAAAGAGGGCAAAGATGTGGTGCCAAGCACCACAAGCGGCCACGCAAGCGGTCACGGGGGGGGGGGGGAGGTCAGGAGAGGGGTGTCCCCTGCTGCTGGCTGTTGGAGCTTTTGAAAAATAGAGATTAAAATGGTGTTATTTGGTGACACTTGGGGAGTATTTTTGCGGGGGGAGGTCAGGAGGGGGGTGTCCCCCCTCCTGTTGGAGCTTTTGAAAAATAGAGATTAAAATGGTGTTATTTGGTGGCACTTGGGGAGTATTTTTGTGGGGGGGGGGGGGATAGTCAGGCGGGGGTGTCCCCCTCCTGCCGTTGGAGCTTTTGAAAAATAGAGATAAAAATGGTGTTATTTGGTGGCACTTTGGGAGCATTTTTTTTGGATTACACATCTTCCTCTGAAACATGGTCTTCTTGCTCCTCAGTAGCTTCCTATAGTTTTGAAAATTGACCATTTTGGTTTCCTGGCTTCCCTTTCTACTGCGTGGTGAAATGCCTACATTCACCCCACCAAATATCATGCATATCTCATGATTTACAATTGATTTTGACAAGCTGAGAAGCTAAAATAAGCTAAATAATATAGTTAAATTTGCATATTTGTGTTTTTAGAGCAATTGTTGCCCTTTTTTGATCAAAACATCTATTTCTCTGTAGCAGCATGTCCAAATTGATTGGATGTGTATAGATGTGTTGAAATTTCAATATTTTGTTTTTAGGGCAATTTATGCCATTCATGGTCAAAAATTCTGTATTCTCTGAAAGGGGTTGTCCAATTTCTTTGAAATTTGCTACACAAAAACGATTATTCATGCAGATTTATTCAGTATTTGCTATCGAGAAATTTTCAAAGTTCAACCCTTTTGTGTGTTTTTGTGTTGGGATTTGTTGGATAGATGGCATTCTGTGTAGTGTATTGTTGAATGTTAAAACGTGTGTTGCTGTCGTTTTTTGAGGCTGTTTTTTGAGAAAAAAGAATTGAAAATGCCTTTTTAAAAGCAAAATAATACATAATGACTTGATATGTTGTTTTATCATTATTGACTTGTTTCTACTTGTTCACCCATTCTTGCATTCATCATTGCAATAAAATGCTGTGAAAAAAATGAAACTGATGTGGCCTGCATCTGTTTACCTTGATCTTAAAAGGCAAAGACAACTTTCTGTCTTGACAACCATACCATAGTTTCAATGTTTTACCTAGTGTACCTGCTTGGTTTGTACGCAGGAAACAAGTAGAAAACAGGCTCTATAATTTCATAATTTTCAAGTGATCAGAATACAAAAGTCCTGAAAAAATAAGATAAGTACAACTTCCAGTATAAGGGATACAGTCACTCTAAATGTATAAATTAAAATTAAAAATGTGCCAGGAGGATGTACTAAAAAATACAGAAAGTTGCTTTCTGTCGGTAAAATCTAAAAAAAATTCAAAATTTTAAAGACTTTTGCAGATTTTTTTTTTACGCCTTTGTCTTCTTATTTATTTTTTTTTTATTTTGCAAACTAGTTTGAAAATTTTTTTTTTCCTAACTTTCTGCTCTGAAAATTTTTTTTTCTGTTTTTGACCACCCCCCCTCCCAAGATCTAATGGTCCGTCCCTTACATGAGTAAACTGCCTTCTTATTGTTGACAGGTGAATTCTGGTGTAGACTAGAATTCAAATTTAAACAGTAAGAAGAGTTCATTTTACACATACCGGTATAGACCCTATTTTGACAAGCTAAAAAGTGGGTGTTTGAACAATCTTTCTGGGGTAGAATACGAATTTGCAAAATAAAACATGAAAAATTCATCAAAAGTTTGCATTATTGGCCCTTTCATTGATCCTTAACCATTATTCTG
Source organism: Ptychodera flava (assembly GCF_041260155.1). Lineage (NCBI taxonomy): Eukaryota > Metazoa > Hemichordata > Enteropneusta > Ptychoderidae > Ptychodera > Ptychodera flava. The sequence goes on from NW_027248277.1 coordinate 27,308,371, forward strand.
GAATCTTGTGTTCTTATAAACAAAGTTATTTTTTATTCTTTGTTTACCAGCACACAAAGTGAGCCAAAGTAGATGACCTATGATGAACTTCACTTAGTAAAAAGATAGAGAAACTGGTATGTATGATGCTTTTGTTAGTCCCCACGGACACCGTCCGGGGGGACTTATAGGTTTGGTCATGTCCGTGCGTGCGTGCGTGCGTGCGTGTGTGCATGCGTCCGTCCGTTCACGCAGATATCTCAGAGATGCAATGAGCAATTTCATTCAAACTTGGTACAAGGATTACTACATATGTCATACAGATGCACGTCGATTTGTTTTGTGATACGATCCAATATGGCCGCCAGGCAGCCATTTTATTACGATTTTTTCATGTACAGAGCCATAACTCAGACATGTTTCAACCGATTTTATTCAACGTTGGTACAAGGACATTGACCAATGTCATAGATATGCACGTCAATTTGTTTTGTGATACGATCCAATATGGCTGCCAGGCGGCCATTTTATTACGATTTTTTCATGTATAGAGCCATAACTCAGACATGTTTCAACCGATTTTATTCAAAGTTGGTACAAGGACATTGACTAATGTCATAGATATGCACGTCAATTTGTTTTGTGATACAATCCAATATGGCCGCCAGGCGGTCATTTTATTATGATTTTTTCATGTACAGAGCCATAACTCAGACATGTTTCAACCGATTTTATTCAAACTTGCTACAAGGACATTGACCAATGTCATAGATATGCACGTCAATTTGTTTTGTGATACGATCCAATATGGCCTCCAGGCGGCCATTTTATTACGATTTTTTCATGTACAGAGCCATAACTCAGACATGTTTCAGCCGATTTTATTCAAAGTTGGTACAAGGACAATGACCAATGTCATAGATATGCACGTCAATTTGTTTTGTGATACAATCCAATATGGCCGCCAGACGGCCATTTTATTACAATTTTTTCATATACAGAGCCATAATTCAGACATGTTTTAACCGATTTTATTCAAAGTTGGTACAAGGACATTGACCAATGTCATAGATATGCACGACAATTTGTTTTGTGATACGATCCAATATGGCTGCTGTGTGGCCATTTTATTACAATTTGTTCATATACAGAGCCATAACTCAGACATGTTTCAACCGATTTTATTCAAAGTTGGTACAAGGACATTGACCTATGTCATAGATATATACGTCAATTTGTTATGTGATACGATCCAATATGGCCGCTAGGCAGCCATTTTATTACGATGTTTTCATGTACAGAGCCATAACTCAGATATGTTTCAACCGATTTTATTCAAAGTTGGTACAAGGAGATTGACTAATGTCATACATATGCATGTCAATTTGTTATGTGATACGATCCAACATGGCTGCCTTGCGGCCATTTTGTTACGATTTTTTCATGTACAGAGCCATAATACTCTCAGGCATATCTCAACCGATTTTATTCAAAGTTGGTACAAGGACATTAACCTATGTCATACATATGTATGTCAATTTGTTTCATGATATGATCCAATATGGCTGCATTGCAGCCATTTTGTTACAATTTTTCCTGTCCTTAGCCAAAACTTGGGCATGTCTCAAATATGGTACCAGTGATAATCTGTCAAGTGTTAGAATTGTATGCAAAAATGTTTTGCAACATCCTGTTGATTAATTCCTAGTTGACTCATTTTCTGAACTTTAGGATGGTGGCCTACATTGGTTTATGTTTTCATCACCATGGAACTCATTCTTGGCCATTGAGCGCCATCTGTATCAAAGTATTTTTAGCACAGACCTAATTAATGAAGAGGACTCTATCCTCTCTGAGGACATGTAATCAAAGTACCCATTAACAAGTGGGGACTGTGTCATCAACGATGACTTGTTTCTTATTGTAAGATATTTACCCTTTCAGGCCTCAATGCAAGGTTAAATCATCCAATAGCCAAGACAACGAGTAGCAGTCCAATTTTAGTAATCCCAAATGAAATCTACTTGTCCTGGTCAAGCAAAGTCGAATGTTGTTCTCATGTTGTAAAAGGGTAATCCTTTACACCACCTTTTATATGACCCTACATCCTACATACTGGTACCACTAAAATTACCTGGATGAAATGTTATGTAGGAGAGGAGGTCATGAATACAGCCTAGAATAAAATCAGTCAAAAATAAAATCAAGTTTAATTTCCGAGGTAGATAAAATTGGATGACTTTGTTGGAAAAATCCTTTATAGCTCAGGTAACGCACCACTAACTTGCAGAGAACATGTTTGTTCAAGGCGAAGATAGTTTTCTCAGCTTGTGTTTCTCCAGAACTGAAATTAGTTCAACCAATTCCCATAAAAATCATAATACCGGTACATTAAACATTAACCAACTTGTGGGGAGGACCTCTTCATTATAATGGTTTGTGAAAAATTCAGTTTTTAATTGTAAAAAGTTGCATTTTACCATAGAATGTCCTTGTGTCTTTAATGAGTTTTTTGCCAGATAAGAAAATGCGTGAGTAGAAAATTAATGACTAATGACTCCCAGAAGTTATTTTAGACAAATGTCTGATACGCCAATATAATGTGGGCTTTTAGTCCCCCAGACACAGTCCAGGTGAACTTATGGTTTGGGTTCCGTCCGTCAACACAAATATCCTGGACATTTCTAAACCGATTCCTTTTAAACTTGGTACAATGATAATACACTATATAGCAAAAAAATATGCATGTCCATCGTTTTTCGTATGGCACCAGTGTTCCCTCTAAGGGCAGGTGGGAAAAAAATTTTTTGAGTCAAATTGAAGAGAAGTTTACATGCTGTGCGTCATTGCATGCATTCAATTTGCTGCATATTTTACCTGACTGTGCATTTGTGGTAGATACATGTACATGCTCAACTGTAAATTAGTATTTGTTCAAATGAAGTCAGGTTTACTAAAATGGTAATGAGTAACAAAAGTGAAAACTTGGTAAATAAACATTGGTCAGATTATCTTTGCAAGGCAGCTAACACAATACCACACTGTACAAAAAGTGTTGCATGGAAGTCACTATGTGTGAATCTAAAAGAAGTTATGGTGTACAGATCTTGTATACAAACATGAGGTATGTAAGGGTAGCTCAAATCCCCAACTGGGACTGCTAACTGGGACTCCCAGTTGGCTCAAAATGCATTCTGGGACCGGTCCCAGTTGGCGTCCAGGACCAGTCCCAGTTGGCTTCAAAATGCACTGTGGGACCAGTCCAAGTTGGCCTCCAGGAGTCCAAGTTGGCTTCAAGGACCGGTCCCAGATAGCTTCAAAATGCACTCTAGGACCGGCCCCAGTTTGCTTGCAGGACCGGTCCCAGTTTGCTTGCAGGACTGGTCCCAGTTGGCTTCAAAATGCACTCTGGGACCGGTCCCAGTTGGCCTCCAGGACCAGTCCCAGTTGGCTTCCAGGACACATCCAATCGTGAACTGGGACCACTATGAAAAAATCTAGTTACTGTTACTGGGACTGGTCCTGGAAGCCAACTGGGACTGGTCCTGGAGGCCAACTGGGGCTGGTCCCAGAGTGTATTTTGAGCCAACTGGGAGTCCCAGTTGGCGGTCCCAGTTAGGGGTTTGAGCTACCCTTACAGTCTTTCATTTTCAAGATGCAGGATAACTTATTAATATTCATGATAAGTGTCATTTGTATATAGTCAGTAAACTTTGCTGCTGAATCCAACAAGCTTAACGTCAGGTTATTAGTTACAAACTCTTACAACTGTGGATGTAAATATGACAATTTTGTGTGAAAAAATGTTCCAACTTTGATTTGAAAGGATTTTGTTTTTTTCCATTGTCATATTGTATATTTATGAAATTGCTACAAGTCTGTGTAAGTCAAGTAATGGCCTACACAAATCCCCGGTTTGATGCTTTGAAAGTCTTAAAACAGATACGTACATATCTGATGCTTCAGGCTTCTTGCTATACCGGTATGTTTGTGTTTGGAAATTTCCCCATTTGTCTACCGGTATGTCACTGCAATGCTTGTTTAACTTCGTGGCAGTTTGAGACATACCATTATCATGTAGGTGTGGCAGCTTCATTAACAGTGGAAGGTGAGGAATGCCAATTATTACATCTTACCTTAGTCTTCGATTGTGCAACTATAGACCGTAGAGAGACCAAATATTGTCTACCGGTACATTGATTTTATGCATTACAAGGGTTAGCGGTAGGATTTTCAAGTTAGTAGCCACACTTTCTCAGTGTGGCTAATTAGTTCCAGTGACCAGCTCTGGAAATTGACGCTATCATTGTTACCCGCAACGCTATAAGGTTCAGCGGCAAAATGTTCACAATGGCACGGACTGGTCAACTTCTGTACGATCACACAAAAGGAAGAGAGATTATTTGTAGCTTCTTTGTTTTACAATGTCACTAGTTATAGCACTCCTTTCAATTTGTATGAATAGTGTCAACAACAGAACAATTTCACACGTCCTACCCTTGATGGTACTGGCGGCGATTGTATGTAAAGGACATATACAACCATAGCCAAAAGACAGCAAAAGTCAGCGACGATTTCCGCTCTTAATTGACGTTATATTTTCAAATCAAACTGATTGCACAATCCCTAGATACAGAAGTTGCAATTTGATGAAATTTCTGTTTGACTCACATCTTGAAATAAAAAGTAAACTTAGAACAAAGACATCATGTATGCTGCTGATCAACAGCGTGGCATGGCAAAGCATAGAGAACTGTCTGTCACCGCACTAGCTCTGCATGGCAGGGCTGTGTGTTACCGGCGTTATACGGCCTCCCACCACAGCCCTGCAGACTGATATAGAAAAAACTGCTGGTCCTCCTCAGAAATACGGAGGGCAGTTTCTCTGCGAAAAACAGTCGATTTTGAACCCAAAACTTGCATTGATCTTCCTTTTCGAGCACACCCACCTCACCTAGGTACACGACGAACCCAGCCGCACTTGTTAACTTACGCAAAGCCTACTTTTCTCTCGCCATGCCAGGAGAGCGTTCGTATCCGCCGCCATAGTTAATCTCATTCATAGCAGAGCTATCACCGCACTAGCATGCGTTGGCTGCACGTAAAAGCAACTCAACTTTCCAAGATCAAACGGTCAGTATCTTGTGAAAACAGCGACATAGCAATGAAAATTGTTTTAGTCAGTGGTAAAAACTCTTAACAGATGAAGCGTTAAATTGCTTTTAATCCAATGAAAATGCATGTGGCCTCGGTTTTCAAGTTCAACGGCCTAGGTCTGATGTCTCCTCTCGTCGCCCCCATATGTACTGTATCTGTTGCGTTTTTACCATACATGTAGGCATTTGTAATCTGTGTACTGTAATTCCCTGGACTGCCTTGCTTTTAGTTGTATTCTGTTGTTACCGCTATCAGCCCTCACTATAGGTACGTGCTTGCATATTAAAATCCCAAACACTCTTTCATTCTGCACCAATCTTTGTCACACATTCTCTTTTCTTCCGCTGCTCTGGTCTCTGGAACTTCGCTTTTGCTTGCAAATACTTTCTAGTTGTACAAAACAATCTACAGGAGAGTAACTGCCTTCAGCAGATATAGAGATATATAGCATAACATATTTCATCTAACTTGCAGTTAAGGGTGTAGATAGGGAGTCTTTCATATCTTTGCCCATTGAAGTGTACATTCTGCTACCCATTTGCCCCCTAGACTGATTAAAATTATGTTTCCAAACTCCAGAATTTTCCTTTGAAAGCAACTTCAAAGCGTAAGCCATGCAATAAGATCCTTGTCTCGACAAAATGTAAAATAAGTTCACACAAATATGTCTTTCCCTGAGGCGCATTCTGTTTCACTACAATACCCATGACAGTGATGATGTTGTTGTTGTTGTTGTTTTTTTGCAGTGTTAGCAAGACAACTAGATAAACACACTGTTGGATATCTAACATGGAAATGGGGAGCAGCGTCCTCCATGAATTCCATGCTTATACGAGATACTCCAAAAACACACTTCATGCTGCAAATTCCAGGTAAGATGTAATCTATTGTCAATTTAAAACATCCATATGTTTCAGTGTTTTGCCCAGGAATTGTAAAGGTGGGACACACTGTCCCATGATTGTTAAAATAGGGGGACACTAAGTTACAATAGGGGGTCAGTATGTGAGCGAAGAACGCAAAGCAAAGTCAAGTCACCAAGGCAGAAAGGTATTGTAAACATGTAGGGCTGTTGTTTTCCATCGAAAATTTGATATCATGTTACAATACTTGAATTGATTGCCATAGTAATTGATTGCCATAGTAATTGATTGCCATAGTAATTGATTGGCATAGTAAATTCTGAGAGACTCATAAGATTGCTGGACGTCTCCTATAATAGTTTGTGACAAAGTCATTTTTTGCTCACGTGTTCACACACGTGAGCATATGTCGCAGGGATGTCTGTGTGTCTGTGTGTCTGTCTGTCTGTCTGTTGGTCCGATATCTCAAAAACGGCTTATCAGATCAGAATCCAATCTGGTACATAGATTGAGTTTGCAAATGGCAAGAACTGATTAGTTTTTGGTGGGTCTGACTTGCATACTTTTTGCTCATTTGCATAATTAATGATTTAAGAAAAAACAGATATACATTAAAAACAGCTGCACACAATTTGATGAGATTTGCTACAAATGTTGATCACACCAAGATATATCAGCAGTGGGAAGCATTAAGGGGTGACATGAAAGATAGTTGCTAGTTTGCATATTTAAAGAACTTTCCTAATCAGGGATATATATCTGATTTGACCAGATCAAAATTGACCAAACTTGGTATGTACATTGAAGATACTATGATTTAACATTATTGAAAGCCGTTAAGCATTTTAACTTCACCCAATTCCCAATTTGCATATTTAATGAACTTTGTTAATTAGGGGTATATATTTGAAGTGACTGGACCATTGTTGATGAAACTTGGTACATGTATTGAAGCTACTATGATACAACATTCTTGAAAGTCATCAAGCATTTTTACTTCAGCCAATTCCGAATTTGCATATTGAATGAACTTTCCTAATAAGGGATATATATATCTGAATTAACTTGATTTTAGTTATTGAAACTTGACATCAAAGATACTGTGATATAACATTATTTAAAGTCAAAAGACATTTTTACTTTAGCCAATTCCTAATTTGTATATTAAAGGAATTTTCATAATTAGGGATATGTATCTATATTGACTAGATCAAAATTGATTAAACTTGCTATGTACATTAACCCCTTGACTACCTTGAACGCCGGATATATCCAGCGCCATTTTGAATTACCATATACCTTTAGTGCCGGAAATATCCGGCACAGTTAAATAGGTGTATTTGCTTCATTTTTGTCCCTAAAAATCCCGTAATTTCGGCATCAGCATGCAGCACGACTAAGATAGATGTATTCCGACCTGGCCGGAATGTCATTTCGCCCCTGTACGTCTGAGTATGGTCAAAATCCAGAAGCATTATGTCTTGACCCATGACCTCGACCCTAAAAGGTCAAGCTGATCACAGAAGCGTCGCGCTGATTGTTTACAGTTTTCAGAAGCTGGTTGATGTCATTTACTTGCAAGATTTTTATGTTTTTTTTTTAATGAAATGAAATATTTATTTATTTAAAACAAATGACTAATATGTAAATATGTTCTTTTAACAGCAATATTCTGTCAATGAAACTGGAGGAAAGATAATTTTTTACTATAACCCAGTGAAATTTTATAGCAACCATATTGTCAATATGACTGGCCACATGACTGGTCATGTGTTTGGTCATGTGATATGTTGTTCCCTAAAATGTATTTTACATATTGTGAATTATTTTTTGATAAATCATAACCATTTTAGATGCATGTTTCTGCAAGGAAGACAATATAAAGAAGGTATTTACAAATAAAATATGTTGATTTTCAAATACAGAATTATGTCAAAAGCTGTTTGTGGTTCATTTACTCTGCCTTTTCTGAGAAAAGTCTTGAACAGGTACACTTATAAATAAATGAAAGGGTAGTTATTATTACATATATGTAAAGACAATGCCATGAAAATTACAACTTTATTCAAATTTGAGTCATTTTATGTCTTGAAAACGCGTCCTGATGCTTCAAATGTTCTTTCCCAGCATATTCTTTGCCAACTCTGGTCACATGATGAGTCATGTGACCAGTCACGTGACCTGGCAATATATAACGTATGTATGAGAAAGTGGAAAATTTCATGCCGATTCAGAAAATATATGGTTTATTGGTAGTTACTTAATTTTTACTCTAAGCAGTGTTGTTGCAATGACCACACCCCAGATTTTATCAATATTTACATAAGGGGCCTGGTATATAGGAATATATTGGCCTTGGTAGTCAAGGGGTGAAAGACACTATAATACAATATTATTGAAAGTCATTAAGCATTTTCTCCTCAGCCAATTCCTAATTTGCATTTTTGATTATCTTTCCTCTGAGATTCAGTTGATCGAAGTTGGCAAAAGATGCTACAAAAGTATAATTATCTGTCGCATGAACATCTTGACTTGGCAACTCTGAGGCTTGTCTTTTGTAAATTGAGCTCTCTGAGGGCAATGAACAATTCCTATTACTTACATATTAGAGATATGGCAAGTTTTATACAGTTAGTGGTACATTGATGATTATACTAGGTTAAAACAATATCGAAAGTCATTTCACATTTTCATGTCAGCTAATTTATAATTTGCATATCTAATGAGTTTTCACAGTTCGGCATATATGGCTTGAAGGACTTGGCCAAAGGTAATTACACTTGCCATATAAAGTGGTAATACAATGACAGCAGTCAAAGAACTTTATTTTCATTTCAGCTAATTACATGTTTGTATACTTCATGACCTTTTAGAATTAATCGGTGGTGAATATTGTTCATTATGTTGAACATACTTGAACTCCTCCACAAAAGAGCCGGTCGACTAATACTGGAGGTTCCACGGGATACTAGAACAGAATCAGTGTATGAACGCCTTGGTTGGATTAGTCCATCTATTAGATGGAAGCGCCAACTAGCGGCTCTAACCTGTAAAGTCATTAATAATAGTGCGCCAAGTTATTTGACAGAAATGTTCAATCTTTCAAATTCCATACATAGTCACAATACGAGACATGCTAGTAACGGCAATATTTACACTCATAAAGTGAAAACTGAATATGGCAAGCGAGCATTTTCTATTATTTATGGGCTTGCATATGGAATAGTCTGCCTACTCAAGTTAGATCGGCTCCTAGTTTGGCGACCTTTAAATATAAGCTTAAGGTTGTACACTTTTAACTTTGTGTGAGTGTGAGTGAGTGTGTGAGTGAGTGATTGAGTGAGTGATTTTGTGTGTGTGTTTGTGTTTTGGTGCTTTTATGTAAGTCATTTGTGCTTTTTTATTGTTTTGTCTTTTCATTTTTATCTGTTGGTGTAAATTTTCTCTTAATTGTTGTGGTTTTTGATTTGTACATCTTGCATGACAGGAGATATTGGAAGAACAGTGTTGGACACTGAAATATCGGCCTGTATAGGAATGACAAATAAATAAATAAATAAATTATGTTGATCATAATACTTTTAATGAAGTTGTAAACATGTGGCAAAGGTTCAAATTTACACATAACTGCAATATATAATGAAACACGTGAGCATTTTCAGTTCATATCTGGTAACTGGTTGTATTTACAGTTTTGAATTGTAAAAAAAGACATCATCATGATAAAATCAATTTCATGTGCATTTTTCTTTTATTGGGATTCTTGCCAGTTACTGCATACATGTGTTTAACAGAAATAAAGAAGATGTTTCATTACACTTATGACTCCAGAACTAGAAGTGGTTGAAGACAATAGTTTGATACACATTGTAACCTTTTTTTTTATTACTGCTATAAAGTTCTCTTCTTTTTTTATAATTGCTCCAATGACTGACACTTTTCCCTAAAAATTGCAAAAAAATAGTTTGAAAAGACAAATATCTGAGAGAACTCCTTGATCCTCATGATATCAATAGCACATTGCCATTACAATGTTTTGACAAGCTAGGTGGTTCTTGGTAAGATCAGCTACAATCAAGCTAGGGGGTCTTGACTATATAAGGAATTCAGCATTGTGACCTCGATCTCTTGCTGGGCTGTCTTGCAGATGATCGGAGAGTTTTATGAGACGACTTCTGGGGAAATTTCATTGAAAGTCAGGGACATAGTGTTTCAACAAAATTGGGGGGGTTGATGATATTTTTTGGTGAAGTCATGAGCTTCTAGTACACCAAATACACTTGCAGTCAATTCCGTTTGATGCCATGTGCCCGGGCTAATATAATGAAAGCCCTGCATACAGGTCTGTGTGTTCCTGGTGTTATATGGCCTCCATAACGCCGGGAACACACAGATCTGTACTAAGGGCTAGTATAATGACTGAAAAATTGATTCCCCGTACTTCACTGTACTAGCATATATTTACATGTAAACTTTTCAAGTTGGGTGTCAATAAAATTTGCTTTGTGAAAAGTTAGTTGTTCTTTTTACAAGCTTTCCGCTTCCAAAGTCATTTGATTTTTGTCCCCATGGCTGCAGGGCCGAATGGATGCACATCACCTTGCTCATACCATGAAATGTAGACTGTAACAGACTAACTGATTTTCCATTAGTGTTTAATTGTGATGAAAAAAAATAGACTAAATTTTAAATGTTTCATTGTCTCAATGGAGAAGCAACTGTACGGGCTATCAAGTGTGTAATTCGGTAGCTAAAAAATAGTCCGTCTGTGGACGCTAGACTAACAATTCTAGCCCTGATTTTAGTGCGCCCCTGTGACCCATGTCAGGTATTTTTGCGAGACATTGTTGCTAATTTTGCGTCAAGAGACGCAAGAACGCACTCTGGGCAAAACACCGATGTTGGTGCAGACAGCCACTCATGGGCCAATGTGCAGTAACTCAGAAGCTATAGCCATTAGTTCCAGAGACCAGCTCTGGAACTGTTAGTTTTTGCTCACTTTCCTTCTTTCTTTCTTTCTTTCTTTCTCTCGTATTACTACCATAGAACATGCTATATACAAATTTTACCTTCATTACCCAGAATGCATTGCGACACACTTATGACGTCATCGCTCAGCTCGGACGGGTTTTACGGGCATTTCTTGTTTGTTTATTTATTTATTTTTATTTTGCATTGCACAAATATCAAATTGCATTCAGCTTTTAATAATTCTAGCTTTCTTTCGCTTTGTTTTTTGTTGCTTTTTGCTTTTTATTTTTCTCTAAATACTTGCCGTACGTGGCGCTATACTGTTACATTGTACACCTTCCTATGGTGCTCATGGGTTGAATGAGATTGACAATGGCGCCGGATACAAACGCTTCCCTTGCATAGAGAGAAAAGTAGGCTTTGCGTAAGTTTACAAGCGCGGCTGAGCACATATCATGTACCTAGGCAAGGTGGATGTCCTCGAAATTTAGATCAATGCAAAATTTGGATTCAAAATCGGCTGTTTCGGCGGAGAAACTGCCCGTCGTATTTCTGAGGAGGACCAGCGGTTTTTTCTATATCAGTCTGCAGGGCTTTGGTGGGAGGCCGTTTATCGCCAGTAACACACAGCCCTGCCATGTAGAGCTAGGCATTCATAGTGAACTGTCTGTCACCGCACCAGCATGCATTGGCTGCACGTAAAAGCAACTCATCTTTCCAAGGTCAAACGGTCAGTATTTGTGAAAACAGCGACATAGCAATGAAAATTGTTTTAGTCAGTGGTAAAAACTCTTAACAGATGAAGCGTTAATTGCTTTTAATCAAATGAAAATGCATGTGGTCTCGGTTTTCAAGTTCAATGGCCTAGGTCCGATGTCTCCTCTCATATGATATACATTTCCTTGCGCTGTCGCCCCCGTATGTATCTGTTGCGTTTTTACCGTACATGTAGGCATTTGTAATCTGTGTACTGTAATTCCCTGGACTGCCTTGTGTTCAGTTGTATTCTGTTGTTGTATCAGCCCTCACTATAGGTACGTGCTTGCATATTAAAATCCCAAGCACTCTTTCATTCTGCACCAATCTTCGTCACACACTCTCTTAAGGCTTCCGCTGCTCTTGTCTCTGGAACTTAGCTTTTGCTTGCAAAAGCTTTCTAGTTGGTAGATTGTTATTATTCATGGCAACTTAAGTAGTCTGAAACTTCAGCTATTGTGTTGTTGATTGGCTGTTCTGCAATGACACATTAAAATGTAATATCCAGCCAACCAGTAAGCTACCATCTTCAATACACCGCACATTGCCAGTATGGACTTACTTTGTCATACCAAAGACTCAACTATCACCTGTGTTATTGGTTAGCATTTAGTTAAAGCCCCTGTAGCTGTAATTCTTAAAATTTGTTGACCTGAAAAAGACTTTCTATTTTCACTGGTATTCTTTGAATTCTACAAATTTAAAGGATATAGTAAATTTAAATTTTAACCGTTATTTTGATTTCCCGCCATTTTTAAAAACTAGTAATATTACAAAGAAAACAAAGCATATGATGTCCCAGTGGAAAACATTCAGCATTATGCTCTGTTGTTTCTGTCAAGATTCCAATGCATACAGGTATATGCATGACATACAGTGTTTTTGCTCTATTTACATGAGGGCGCCATTTTACATTTGGGCAAACGTTTATTATTTATCTTGCTCAAAATTGCCTGTGTAGTCCCAGTGGACAGTTTATTCTACTTGTATAAACACCCCTCAATGAGTACATTCACACAAACTTGTCTTAGTTTGGAAGTAAAATCGCAAAAATAATGCTAAAAGATACAGCTATTGGGCCTTTAAGTACAGAAACTGAACATTTTACCAGTAATGGGGTCATTCCAGGTCAAAACTTAAGATGATATTGATTCAAACCTGAAAGGGGTGTCTATCACACATTCCAAATGAGATTAAACAAAAGTAAGTTTTTACAAGTGATTCAAAGTTCAGTATGAAGCAAAGATATAAAACCTGTGAATCAGATGAGAACAGCCTATAACAGGTGTACTGTTTCCCATCAAAAGTAAGTATTTCTAATAATTTCCAAATGACTATTTTTCTCTGCATTCTCTCCACAGTTAGGAATACCCATATCTTACATACTGGCAAGTTTTACAAAAAAGTTTGAAGAGGGAGGAAAGGCAAAGCTGGCATTGAAGTAAGTGTTTAGTTGTAACACCAAATATAGGTTTGATAATGTGTATGTTCATCATAGAAAAGTTCTCTTCTTCCAATGTGAATTGGATTGCCTAAGGCAGTAAGTTTGTTCACACTTCCAGCTATGTAATTTTAAATGCCTGCATTTGGATCTTTCTATGAGATCAAGTGTGGACACTGATGGACAAGTGATTTGTTAGTCCCCGCGGACGAAGTCCTGATGACTATTTTTCTCTGCATTCTCTCCACAGTTAGGAATACCCATATCTTACATACTGGCAAGTTTTACAAAAAAGTTGAAGAGGAAGGAAAGGCAAAGCTGGCTTTGAAGTAAGTGTTTAGTTGTAACACCAAATATAGGTTTGATAATGTGTATGTTCATCATAGAAAAGTTCTCTTCTTCCAATGTGAATTGGATTGCCTAAGGCAGCAAGTTTGTTCACACTTCCAGCTATTTAATTTTAAATGCCCGCATTTGGATCTTTCTATCAGATCAAGCGTGGACATTGATGGACAAGTGATTTGTTAGTCCATGTGGACGAAGTCCGCCTGGGACTTATAGATTGGGTCGCGTCTGTGCGTCCGTGCGTCCATCCATCATCAACAGTTTCTCAGACACACATTTATTTGATTTATTTTGCAATACGATTCAATATGGTCGCAAGGTGGCCATTTTGTTGAGATTTTTCATGTCTTTGGACCATAACTCAGACATCCTTGAGCAGATTCTGTTCAAACTGGCACGAAGGCATAACACTATGGCTTTCATATCCATGTCGAATTATTCCGTGATACGATCCAATATGGGCGCGAGGCGGCCATTTTGTTGCCATTTTTCATGTCTTTTGACCATAACTTAGACATCCTTGAACAGATTCAGTTCAAAGTTGGCACAAAGGCATAACACTATGGCCTACATATGCATGTCAAATTATTTTGTGATACGATCCAATATGGTTGCGAGGCAGCCATTTTGTTTGCAATTTTTAGCTCCACTGTCAGCGACGCGGAGCTTATCAAAGAGGTTGATTTTCCTTCGTCGTCCGTCGTACGTCGTCCGTCGTCCGTCAACAGTTGCCTTCTCCTCTGAAACCGCAAGTCCAATTGCTTTGAAATTTTATATGCAGTTCACTTGGGGTGACCTCACTTAAGTTTGTTCAAATCGTGGTGAAATTTGCATATTTGTATTTTTGGGTATTTTTGGTGTTTTTAGTAAAAAAATCTTCTTCTCTGAAACCGCTTGTCCGATTTCTTTGAAATTTGATATGCAGTTCACTTTGGATGACCTCAGTTAGATTTCTTCAAATCCTGGTGAAATTTTCATATTTATATTAAAGGTAATTTTTTGTCATTTCTCGGTCAAAAGATCTTTAAAAATCTTGTTTTTCAAAACTCAGGTCAGACAGCTTTGATATTTTGGATTTAGGTCCCTATGGATGACCTATTTCAGTTTTGCTCAAATGTGCAAAAATATGCCAATTTGAATTTTTAAGGCAATTTTTGCCATTTTGGTCAAAAAATGTATTTCTCTAAAAGTACTGGTCTGATAGTTTTGAAATTTTGTATACAGGTTTCTATACAGGAACTAAGTAATATATATGGAATTTCTGATGAAATCTGTATTTTTGTATTTTTGGGGCAATTTTTGCCATTTTTGGTCAAAAAATGTGTATTTCCAAAAGTACTCATCTGATAGCTTTGAAACTTGGTATACAGGTTCCTACAGATAAACTAAATGATATTTATTGAAATTATGATGAAATCTGCAATTTTGTATTTTTGGGGCAATTTTTGCCACTTTTGGTCAAAAAATGTGTATTTCCAAAACTACTCATTTGATAGCTTTGCAATTTGGTATACAGGTTCCTACAGATCACCTTAATGATATTTGTGGAAATTATGATGAAATCTGCAATTTTGTAATTTTGGGGCAATTTTTGCCATTTTTGGTCAAAAAATGTGTTTCTCATAAAGTACTGGTCTGATAGCTTTGCAATTTGGTATACAGGTTTCTACAGATGAGCTTAGTAATATATATGGAATTTCTGATGAAATCTGTAATTTTGTATTTTTGGGTCAATTTTTTCCATTTTTGGTTAAAAAATGTGTTTCTCAAAATATACTGTTTTTGTGTCTTGTAAGCCCTTGGGGCTGGGTGAGGCAACCAAGCTGTTTAAGACCACACATGACACTTAAATAAATAGATATAACATAGCATAACATAACTGCTCTAACAGCTTTGAAATTTGGTATACAGGTTTCTATAGATGAACTAAATTTGATCTTTTGAAATTATGATGAAATCTGCAAATTTTATTTTTGGGGGCAATTGTTGCCATTCTTGGTCAGAAAATTTTATTCTCCAAAAAATTACTCATGAGATAGCTTTGGTTGACATGTTCTTAGGGGTGATCCATATTCAAAGTATGATGAAATCTTCGATTGTGTATTTTTGCAGCTATTTTAGCTACTTTTTTCTGGCCACTGCATTGAGCTATCAAGATTTCCACCTTCTTCATCAACATGTGTCAAAAATAGTTATTCTCTACATAAACACAGCGGAGCTATATCAGCCGCTAGGTCGCTTGTCATGTCTTTGAACCCTAACTCAAACATCCTTGAACCAATTCTGTTCAAACTTGGCACAAAGGTATAACACTATGGCCTACATATGCATGTTGAATTATATTGCGATACAATCCGATATGGGCGTGAGGTGGCCATTTTGTTGCGATTTTTCTTTGGACCATAACTCAGACATCCTTGAACAGATTCTGTTCAAATTCAACACAAAAGCAAAACATTATGCCCTTCATATGAACACCAATTTATTTTGTGATACGATCCAATATGGCTGACAGGCAGCCATTTTGTTGCAATTTTTCATGTATTTGGACCATAACTCAGACATCCTTGAAACGATTCTGTTCAAATTCGGCACAAAAGCAAAACATTATGCTCTTTATATGAACACCAATTTATTTTGTGATATGATCCAATATGGCCAACAGACGGCCATTTTTTTTGCGATTTTTTCATGTCTTTGAACCATAACTCAAACATCCTTGAACCGATTCTGTTCAAATTTGGCACAAAAGCAAAACATTATGCCCTTCATATGAACACCAATTTATTTTGTGATATGATCCAATATGGCCGACAGGCGGCCATTTTTTTGCGATTTTTTCATGTCTTTGAACCATAACTCAAACATCCTTGAACCGATTTTGTTCAAACTTGGCACTTAGGCAAAGCACTATGGCATACATATGCATGTATCAATTAACCTTGCGATAGGATCCAATATGGCTGCAGAACTGCCATTTTGTTGGAATTTTGCATGTCTTTGAAGCGTAATACAAAGGTCATTACACCCATTTTGTCCAAACTTGGCACAAAGATCAAGCACTATGGCATACATGTCAATCTGCTTCGTGACATGTTCCAATATGGCTGCCAGATTGTCATTTTTTTCCATTATTGCTGCCAGATGGTCATTTTTCGATTTTTTCATGTCTTTGAGGCTTAATCATATGCAAATATTCCTCAACCAATGTTGTTGAGACTTAGTACTAAGTTAAGTACTATGACATACATTAATATGCATGTCTACTAATTTTGTGTTATGATCCATATGGTCAATAGACAGCTATTTGATTTCAATTTTGGTGTGATTTTTTAATGTCTTTGAAACATAAACATAGGTCACTGTCCCTCGATGGACTGATTTTGTTCAAACGTGATACGAAGATAAAATACTATTGCTGCACTCTGGTGCACATTAATTTGTTTCATTATATGATCCGAAATGGCTGATTACAACAACATACCCGATCCCATACCATTTCGAAAATTCCACCAAACCATGTGTATAGTATGTGCCGTCATGACACTAGAGGCAGTGAGGGCAGCGTTATGTTGATGTAATCAAAAGTTCCTTCAGTGGTCACTACTGGCCGAGATGAGTCATTTATTGAACGTTCCTCAGATTACTTTATTATGCAAGTCACAGGCCTGATGCACCCGTTGCATCAATGTCATTCCACAGCTACCTAGACCACAGTTACCTAGACACCAAAGATTATAACAAAATGGACAAGCGGGGACTGTGTCATCAACAATGACTTGTTTGAAACATGTCTGTTTTGCATATTCACAGTGGAAGAAGAGAACTTTTTAGCACTTCAAAATATAGGTTTGGTACAAACAGTGTAGAAAATGATCATTTCAGGGCAAACTTACCGCAATCCATCATCTAACATTGATTGAGATTATAATAAACGTTTCATCAGCATAGGAAGAAGCCCAGTCATTGTGCTATAAAAAAAAATGCCATACAAGTCTTTGACTCTTCAGGAAATCAATGATACTGAGAGATTGTAACCTGCTTGGGCATCAAGATTGTGTTATCGGTATATATGTGCTTACTGCACTCACAAAAGATATTATCAACACCATGTAAACAGGGATGTAGAAAATAGCTAGCAGCATACAAAAGCAACTGGTGGTCAGCTGAAATTTGCTGGCTGTGAAAATTATTATTTTAGTTAAAAGTCAGGTCATTTTGCACAAAACTGTGCTTACACACTTCTTACAACTGTCTGTAGTTTATTTTTGCCACCTGTTACTAGAATTTTCTACATCCTAAGTGAATCATACTGTACTGTCTTGGGTGCTGTACTTATAGATATATCAATGGAGACACTGCAGAAAGTATCAAGTTCTTTGTGTCCGGTGAGGCAGCATGGATTTCATATCAGTGCTGGGTCAGAGAGCTACTCTATCTAGGCACAGCCATTGTGTAGAATACAGTTGTAACCTTTTAGTTATTGGTTGTAAATGTATAATCAATATGACCCACAGTGACCCTATTGTATCATTGTGAAGGTTATACATCATGCAAGTTATCACATCATTAAGAATTTAAAATTAAGCACATTTCAGTTGGATTAAGGTTTTATGCCACATAGCTCCTGATACTCTGAGACTTGTAAAACCTTAAAATGTTTGACCTCACCTAAGGTCACCAAAACCTAGGAGGGGGGTGTGGTTTACAAAACAAACTAATTATATATTCCAAAATATGCAAATCAGGTAAAAAACAATTTGAAAACAAATATCCATACTCAAGAAGCCCTAATCCTCGAAGTCCAAGCATAAATTTCACACAAACGGTTAATTGCACTGATATTCTTGTTCTCGATTTACATTGCCTATTACTTTTGGATGTCCTTGGCATTGCCATTGGCATCAATCATGATATAGATGAACCTTGGGTCTTGATTGTATGTTTAGTTTAAAGTGTCATGCACATGCATGATCTATTCGTGGAATGGACAATTCCATTGAAATAAAACACTTACACATGAAGATATTAGAGTTGAACAGTTTTTTACTTGAACAATGTAAATAAACTTACAACAAGTAGTACTGGCTTATATTAAGTTAACACCTTGACAGAGAAGACTTTCACTTGATGTTCATATTTGTACTAAGGTACAACACCTGTAGTCTTTCAAATGTTATAAAACTAACAGTGAAAAACATCCACTGGATGGACTGTATGGTATGTAGTTGTCATTTCTTTAGTCACAGGGAAACCTCACCATCACCACAGATGTAACATATATCTGGGAGAGAGAGTTTTGACGAGTAGTAATTAATGTGTCGAAATTTCACTGCAACAACCTTGATTCTGCCTTGTTACACATATTCCATATAGAGGATGACCTGGTTGCACAAATACACCACCACAGGTATGCAGACACTCGTCTAGGAAGGCATGAAGTTGTCTTTGTTCAGGAAGTAGTCTCTTTGCTGAATAAATGCACCTATCAAAGAGTACGGGAAAACAGAGAAAACACTTGGGTATTTTTTATACATGACTTACACAACATTGAACAATACATAGAAAGTACACAAAAAAGAATGTAAATATTTTCAATGTACTTGGTTCAGTCACTTTACTGCACACTTTTGATACTGTATAATTTTGACTGTTTGGAGTGATATTACACAACTACAAATGGCAACAAGAAATAAGTGCTGAACAATACTTTGCCAGGGCTTCTTGCAATCTACACAGGGTACCACACCTCTACATTGTAACTATTTCACCGCTCAGTGATAAGTTGATGAGTTCTGCATCAAGCATTCGTCCCCTTCTGACAGGGCAATGGATTTTAGAAATATTTGTTTCAGTCACAGATAAGGGATACAACCTTAATTGGCTGACTCCTCAAGGCACTTGTACTTGTAATAATGTGGTCATATTTATCAGCGCATTTACTGACTGACATCGCTGTATTGCCAAAATGCACATACACATATTTTACTAACCTTGAATAGCATGACCGCTCTTGAAATCATCCATTATTCTGACTTGTCTACAGATATTGCAATCTGATTCACCACACTTCTTGATCATTAAAAAGTATGTGCGACGAACACAGCAGTGTTCTATCCATGCCTTTAGCTTACGACGTTTATCTAAGGTTTTATTTCGGGTGTCTGTGGGTAAGATCAATTCATCCACCTTGGCTAATGCTGATTGTAGTTCCTCCACTGTGACTTCAGGAGTGCTGACATACGTCTTGAAGGGCACACCTTTCAAGGAAAGTCTACCGAAGCGATCAACTATGTCTTGTGTGACTCTTTCTAAACTCTTTTACGCTCGAAAAACCGAATCCATTTTTGGCAAGTACGTTGATGCCGTTATATAAACGATTCCTCTCTAGAGACGCTATCAACGGCAATTTTATCTGAATACTTCATTGCATTTACTTGAAGTTGCTGCTCCATGTGCTGAGCAAGGCATCTTGCGATTACAGTTCTGTGTTGTTATTGTCACAATGTCGTCCGGTTTCAAATGTACATCGAATAGAATGTAATACTTCTGGAATCGATCACATGTTTTTGCAATAGCCAGCCCTGGACTCACCTCTATTCTGTCGCTGTCACCACTTTTATCGGACTGTAGCAAGTAGCACGACGTTTTGGCGTCTTTAGCAATTTTCGTTTTGAATCGGCCATGTTCGTGTTGACTCATGTGACTGGCGCGGACCAGCCCTTCATCCACCAAAGCTGCAAGACAAACCAACGTCAAAGGCGAACCTTCTCATTTTGAATCACTCGGCAAGTTACAATCTCCCGTTGTCGTTGGCGAACCTCTTCTGCCATCTTCAAAAGAACTTACTCACAGACACCCGAAAAAATCTAGCGACAAAACGTTCTGGTCAGAGGCCCCGCAATGTTGAATATACCTCGGAGTGCGGAGCAGCAGACGAAGGGATGAACAGATATGTGACGTCATATGACACAGTTTGACCTCATTTGCATATTTGTTTGTTTTCGAGGATTTACAGCTAAACCTAGGCGCGCGCTGACGTCAAACAAAGTTTCAAATTTGTGTAGCCTTATTAATTTCCAGGATTCAGGTATTTTCAGAATCAACAAATTGTGGTATGATTGATATTATAAGTTCCTAAGAACACAGGATTCAATGTACACTTGGCATTAAGAAAGTAACAATGTAGGCCAGAGTAATTAAATTCTTTGTTTTGCACCTCTCTCCAAATTTTGACAATTAGTACCTAGGTAAGCAGTTCGAAAATCAAAACACAGAAAATTTGACAAACATAAGCTTTACATTTATTTTATTATTTCTGTATAAGGTGAATGCCTATTCAAAGAATTAAGCAAAAACTTCTTCATCTCCTCTATAATTTACGCTGCAGTGTGACATTCTGCAAGCATGCCGTCATTTTCCATATATTTTACAAAATCTCTAAACAAAACTTCATAAAACTTCATAGGCAAAAAAGCTATACTGTAGTCCTATTCAAAATCACTTTGATTTTTTGTGAAAACCCCGAAAGATCTATGCACACTTGGATACAAACCAAAGAATGAAATTGTGTAGGCTTTATAAATAAAACATACTTTACACTCAGCAGTAACACTATCGGCAGAAAATAAACAATGGATCATTTATAACAGCACAGTTTCTCTTCAATGTTAAAAACAATCACCAGAATGTTTTTGAAAATTGTAAGGTAAGGTAGTATACAAAAAAACAAAGAAATCAGATTCTATATAGGAAATTATTTCCTAATTTCTAGCTGATGTCAGACTCTGAAACTATTCAATATTGTTCAAATTGTTATCAGCTAGGATACATGCACAAACAATATCAGCAGCTGCTCACTTATGGAGAGAGACTTCACTTGTACATAGTACACTAAATCACACATAGCTCTTACCTGTAAACTACAATCATACATTGTTTTTGTCTCAGAAAAATTAAATTTCCTAAAGCCCTTTGATTTTCATTTTTTTAGCAAAATGCCTTGCTTATAGGGCTGGTGAAGAGTAAAACTAAAAATTTTGCTTGTTCATTTTGACGACTTAAATGGTCAAAAAAACATCAGCATTGGAATTTTTCAAAACTGCCCTCCCAATTCCGAATAAATGCCTAGCGACGCCCTTGGATACGAAGATACAAATCTTCGGTAATCTTCGGCAAATGTCGGGTATGACGTCATCAGAGGACATCGATCGCAGACGCTAGCTATCATAGGGGAAAGAAATCAGTCCCATGGGGTGGGGAGAGAGTTTTTTTTGTGCAACGGTTTACCTTATTTGATTAATTTTGACTGTGATATTTCAAATAAAGAGTTCAACTCCAAACCGTCTGACTGTTTCCTTTATTGCTACAAGTAATTTTATTAATTTTGACTGTGATATTTCAAATAAAGAGTTCAACTCCACACCGTCTGACAGCTTTATATATACCGACAAGTCCTTATCTCCTCTCCAACTTGTGTATACACCACTGTAATTGCTCCGAAAACATTGCCAACTTGCTAATCCGCTGTCCGTATCAGCGGATTAAGTGATTGAGTCAACACCAAAGCCGTCCCACACGCATTAAAATAAGGAAAGGGTTGAAGATCTCAGACACAGTGTCACGATGTCGTCCGTAAAACTAGTGGACGCTTAAAATATTCATGAATTCGTAAATAAATAGGAAGGTACACAACTTATTATTCATAAATAAACGGTAAAGGAGCTCCCTAGTGACCGGCCATTGAGAGAAATTACTGAAAGCAACAACCTCGCGACCGGTCGTGTAGACAAATGTTGGCAAAATTCCACATTTTATACCTACAGCCACGACCTCACGATCGGTCATGGAGAAAAATTACCGGGGAAAAAAGTAAAAACCTGAAAGCCATAACCTCATGACCGATCATTGAGAAAATTTCGGGCTAAATTCAACACTATATAGCCACGACCGGTCGTTGAAAAAAATTACCGGGGAAAAAAGTCAAAGCTTGAAAGCCATAACCTCATGACCGATCGTTGAGAAAATGTTGGGAAAAATTTAACACTTTACGGCCACTACTTCAACAGGTCGTGGACAGAAAATGAAGTCGAATACATGAAAGTCACGGTCGTTGAGAAAATGTCGTGAAAATTCAACACTTTACAGCCACGACCTGGTGCGATCGTTGTGGAGAGAAAACATTGGGAAAAAATCGGAAACCTGAAATCTACGACCGTGGACGCTTAAACTATTCTCGTGGAGGGATATTGAAGCTCCTTGTCTGTGATGAAATCAACTAGGCTACCGTCCGACCGATCAGGAGAGAAAATGTAGAAAAGTTAAAAAGTCACTAACAACAGCCATGTGGAGAGACAGCTCAGAAAAAATTAAAATACATGATCTGGGCGGCCTGAAGGAGAACGGCAACGTAACGTTACAAATTTTTTGATGACATAGGTTAAGTTCCTGACTACATTTTCTTACCCTAGAACTTTAAAAAGCTAAGTCCATCCTTTCAGTTCATTCAGATTATGTACTGTCGTCGTTGAGTTGCGTGTTTGAGGAATGATACTGGTGGAAAGTGCATAATAATACAGCGAAAATATATAAAAGTCAGCTTGGACTCTCTGTTGTGGCGCGCAACAACTTAAACGCAGCCGCTGACGTTTTTACAGACAGAATACACAGACAATGTATCAAATACCATGAAATCGTTTTTATTGAAAAGGCGTGCTTGCAGTACCAGCACACAAACAAAAAACTGAATAAAAAGTTGTTGATTTTATCCATCTTGTTCTCGGAAAGTGAAGCGAGGGCTGTCCGTCTTTGGGGAAAATACCATAACTTACGCTACCGTGGACGCGGAAGTGAAAAACACAATAACATTTTAAAACGAGAACGGGCAAGAAAATGTCAGTTTTCGTAATCCTGGTAATAACTGGGGTTAATATTAGGAAGTCTAATCGTGTTCCTCGCCATTCAAGATGTTTTGTTGATACGATGTGCACATTGTGGAGGTTCTTTTGGAGTACCTGTAGGTGAGAACTTCATTGGTACTGATTGTCGCTGATGTATTAGCGGGGAGACCGGGCAAACGAGTCAGTCACAGTCGATGACGGTGTGCTACGTTTACGATAGACGCTATAGATGTACGGTGAAGATGCATCGATGGTGGCATCGAATAATATGGATAGTGTATAATACTGGCATACATGATGACATCAATCTATATTGAGCTGCCTGCAGCTGCAGCGGTGTTCGGTTCGGTTGATGCTGTCTGAGCCTCGCTACAAGGAGAAAAATTCTCCTTGTCTGTGGCTGTTGAAGCTACCACCTCGATTGACCAAGGAGGTTCGTGTAGATGCAGAGGCAGGAAACGTGATACCTCGCCCTTCAGTTCTTTCCGTGCAGGATTTACAGAAGTTTTGGTTATATTCTCGAACTCATCGTTATACAAATTGAATCCTTGTTTTGATTTTGTAGGATTGATTAAAACCAGTCGTGTAGCGTGATCTTATAAAACTTTTGCTCGTTTTGAGCATGATGTACTAACTTTGACATTATGTAACACCAAACGCATTATGGGAAATATGTTTACTTCTGGATTGGAAATAAACAGGTTTGAGGTCAAAAGGTTCTACTTCCGACTTCCGCTCTTACGGACGACATCGGACCATGACCGACTCAAAAATGTAGGTTGGTTTTCTGGCTCAAGATGACCATTTTAGACGGCGTACTTTGGCATGTAACAGTTCATCGGTATAGCGATGCTTTTGATAGTCGTTAAATTTCGATTGACTTCTACATCTGCTCAGATTTGCGTTTTCTTGTGATACTGTGTCTGTGATTTTCAACCCTTTCCTTATTTCACTACGTGTGTGACGGCTGTGGTGTTGACTCAATCACTTAATCCGCTGATACGGACAGCGGATTAGCAAGTTGGCAATGTTTTCGGAGCAATTACAGTGGTGTATACACAAGTTGAAGAGGAGATAAGGACTTGTCGGTAATATTATAAAGCAGTCAGACGGTGTGGAGTTGAACTCTTTATTTGAAATATCACAGTCAAAATTAATAAAATCAAATAAGGTAAACCGTTGCACAAAAAAACCTCCTCCCCACCCCAGGGTCCTTTCATCTGTTCCCTGTGTAGCTATTCACGCCAGTGCTTTTGCACGCATTCTCCCAATCCATTGTGAAAAGTTGTAAGGCAGGGCTAGGGACAGAGAACTGCTAAGCGTTGTGTCTCTATGCATCGTTCTCATTCAGAATCAAAATTGTTTCAATGGCCGAAGGATGAAAATCTGGCCAGAAAATGGACCAAGTTTGTGGAAGCAAAGCGGATTAATTTTACCCCTGTAGCCTCGAGCGTACTTTATTACAAACACTTGCCGATTGTTTTGCCAATCGCACGGAATACGATCACGGATTTTCCAGAAGGCAAGCCCTAATTTATAAGATTATTAAGAAAACTAGTGATTGGCTAGGTTATTTTGGTGGTGTAGTTCTACCTCACGAGTTCTCGGTAACCAAAGACAACGACGACTACTGTGCTTGCTTTCCAATTATTTCTATGTGGCCAAACCATGTGTTGTGCAACATCGTATATTTACTGCACAGCAAACGATCTCATATGCCCGGGATCATGCCATTCACACTCGACGACGAATTCAGTGTACAAGTTACAAATACAACACACCTAAGCTCAAATTATCGAAGAAATTCATCTGTGAAAAATATCAGAAATTCATATTTAAAAACGTGAGCGGTAGAATGTTTGACTGTGCGTGGCAGGGCGTGACCTTGGACACAGTACAGTCGGTCAATCTACATTTACAGATTGCTGGGAATATAAATGTACAGTGAAATACTGAGACAGGATTATGGAGAACAATTTTCCAAGTTTTATACGGGCATAAATTTGAGGGTTTTGAATCTCATGTCAAAGCTATGTCAATGATTTAAAGTTTTCGGCTGTATACATGATTGGATTCGGAAAACACCACACTAGAACACTAGCAACAGATCATACACATTTTCCACCGGTTTCTCGATGTTTCGGCACGTAGTAGGTTTCGGCCGGAAATTTTCACAACCCCGATTTATTTGGCCCTGACAGCCTAGCCGTTTCAACCTTTATCAGCGTAGCCTATAGTCTATATCGTCTTGTCAGGACTGACATGAGACGACAGTACGATAATACGGGCAGTGCGAGCGAGCGTTCTCTCTGAAGCCAGTGAAGGACTACCATAAACAGTACCATAGAGCGTAATACGGACAGTACGACTACGAGCGAGCGTATTATCAGTACGACTGACACAATTCGCTAGAGACTACCGCATACAGTCCAAAATCTAGCTAACATTTGTTCGTCCTCAGAGGACGAATAGACACTGTTTTGGTCGTGGTAATCGACTACTCTAGTCGCCATCGTATGACACGCAACCACAGATCATGCAGATAGGCTGTCCCCCTATTGACGTCACACATCCGGGTTTGATTTTTCGCGGCAAAATGTGACTTAGCTTTGGAAAATGCACTTTTTCCAGTGAATACGCTCTTAAACCATTTTCCTGCTAGAAATTTTTGCCTTTCCAAGCATTATTTAACGAGTGAAAACAACCTTTTCAGCGATTTTATTTTTACTTTTCACCAGCCCTTTAAGTGTTTCATACCTTTGCACAGAACATTATCAACATATCAATAATTAGTTCCAGAGCCAGCTCTGGAACTGTTAGTTTTTGCTCACTTTTCTTCTTTCTTTCTTTCTTTCTCTCTCTATTTCCGGTATTACTACCATAGAACATGCTATACACAAATTTTACCTTCATTACCAAGAATGCATTGCGACACGCTTGTGACATCAGCACTCAACTCGGATGGGTTTCACGGGCATTTCTTGTTCGTTTATTTATTTATTTTTACCTTCTCGTGTCTATTTATAGACAGAGAAGGTATTAGAGTTGAAAACCAGTATGCTGGTGTCAACTACTTCCGTCTGTCAATACTTCCGTCTGTCAGGATCCGTTGACGTTATGCCATTGTGATGGGTCATATCATAAATGGTGGGGGTGTTCATGGTTCAGGTTGAGGTGTATAGGAGAACGATTTTGAGCTGTGACAAAAATCAAAAGGGACTTAGTGGCATAGCCACAGTGTTACATGTAAGCCTTTCTCCAAGGTTCTTAGATGACTACGATCTATTACAGACTACTGAGCTGACATTAGGGGTACTCACTTTGTGTTTGCTCACTCTGTGTGCGCTAGTGTTTGGTACTGAGTTGCGTTGATATCCCCTCATGGCCTCACGTGATATGGGCCTGTTGCATAATCTGCAGAGATGATCATATGCCTCCGAGTCTGAAAACTGTCATTGTGTAAGCCTGTCGGCATTTTCCTTGCATTTTTTCTCATTTAATTTTGCAAATATCGGCGAGTACCTCAATATTTCAAGATAACCCTTTCTTCCCAATCGTTTCCTGGAGTTTCAGAGTCATATGAACGAAAATGAGTGAAAGTTTTAGACAGGAAAATCGGACATTGGCCATGTTCAATGTTTACAGTACAATCAGAAGTTTATGTGGAGGAATTAACCAACAAACACAGGAGTGTTCATGATGCCCGCCCTCTAGAGGCAGACCCTCCTATATGAAGTACCACATTTGATGCTTGTGGAAAGCTTGACCACACAATGGAGCATTTAACTTTTAGAAAATGACAAACTGAATAAAAAGGTATTCAGAAAATGTCAAATACTGAGAAAAATGCGCAAATATCAAAATAAACAGGTTAACTGATTAGTCAGCTATAAAAACAATGAAAATGTTTATGATCAAAATTTTTTGAGATGCGCACATTTTAACAAATACAGAAATTATTAACATTATAAATATAAGACCAAACTATTTTTCAGGGATGGGACAGGTTGGAAATGAGGGGTGAGAGACAAAGGCACTCCTATTGCTGCATGTGGATGCAGCCACACCATTTCATTTACAGCATACTTATTCACTGTGTTGTGTTCAAGTTCCATATTGTACTGACTGTCATACAAGGATAACATAAGCAAATCAAATCAAATTAGAAAAGGATCAATGCTGTTGTGTGGATTTTGCTGAACATGGCTGATATTTCGCCCTATATATTTGGTATCCAGCAAAGGCATATTTTGATGTAAAGTCAAATTTACACTACATTGCTGACAATATATTTTACCGTTTTTTTCTGCATGAATTTTTCTTTTTTAAATTATAGTATATTAGTACTTCAAACAGATTAACAGTTATCGTGATGTCAACCCATAATTTTACATCACAAAGACTGTAATTCTGCCAATTTTTTTGTTTTTCAGTCATTTTATAAATTTTGCACTGCACAAGATGATTGAACAAATTGCAATGTTTGAATTTGTAAACTCAAAGAATAAAAATCTTTGGTCACAAATTAAATTATTTTTTGAAAAGAAAATATACCTATTAAAAACAGTAATTTCTTCACTTTCAATTTTTTTCAATACTATGACAATTATCAGCCATGAGGTTATACAAACACAAGACCAGATAAGCGTTTTCATCATTTCCACAGGACTCTTTGGAAAATCCATTAAAAACAGTTAAAAGTGACTGGAAATGATCACTTGGTATACATTTAATTTACAGATGCCAGGTTGTGTATTTCACATGCACTCAGGTCAGTAAGGAAGTGCGTCATTACTATTTTGGACTGTTAATTCTTATTTCTGAATTGTTTAACTTTTTTCCACATTGAACTATCTTTAGGCAGTTTATACTGTAGCTTAGAATTTTTTTGATTGATGTATTTAGTCATCTTTTGGGTTCTTTGGGTCCATATCCCACCTCATGCCCCTACATCATCAACTATTTACCAACAACTCCATGCCAACAACCAATTACCTGACCTGGCCACACATTAGAGAAGGTACAGCGTCATTGACGGTATTTTTTATTTTGCATTGCAAAACTATCATATTGCGTTCAGCTATTAATTATTCTAGCTTTCGCTTTGTTTTTGTTGCTTTTTAAGTCCCGCAAGCGGGGACTTTATGGGTTAGGTCATGTCCGTCCCGGCGTCCTTCCGTCCGTGCACCTGTCATCAACGATTTCTGTGGCATCTGTGAAGCGATCGTTTTGTAACTGGGCATAAATGTAGTACCATATGGTCTCTTGATGCACAGTCCTTATTATCTCAAAATAATTCAATTTAGTCACCAAAATTACTCTTGATGTCTTTTATTCAGACTTTTTTTCTCTGAATCCGAATCTGAAGCCAATGTTTGGATCATGTAAATACACTGATGACGTAAATCACCGGACTGTACGATTATTTATGGGGGAGACGCTAGCAAAGGTTGTAGTCGATTCCAAAAGGTATTTCGCAGGACTGGTGACGGTTTCGGTTGGTCAGTTTTAGGAGTTTTAGGCGTCAAGCGTTGTCTGTCGCGATGAACGAGAGCCACAGAAAGCTTTAGTAATTTGCAAAAAATGTCATCTCGTCAGTTTTAAACGTCATCGTTGACAAGCACTACGGTTGTTTATGCGGGCTCCCGTAAAATAATGGTATGGTCAGACGATTTGAATCGCTGGTGATCACATGCCTCACAGCTGCTGCGTCTAGCTAGTCACGTGAGACGCAGTGATCAGCGAAAGAAGAAATCGAATTACAACCACATGACCTGACATATGCTAATGAGAGCTGCGTCATCCGCTTTGCCTGTGCAAACTCGCGTCGACGCTTCATCGCGCCGAACATTTGATACAGCGAACGGAGGAGCGATTCCTGCCAACTGTACTACATGTACTAATATCCTATTGTGTCTTGACAAAGTCATAAATGCAAGTAAATACCCAGAGATTGACAATGAACTCCGTGACTACGGTATCAAGGCACTTGAAACTTCATCGATCATCTTGGATCAGACTACGTAAACCGTGAGCACTCACGGCAATGCGTTTAGAAACGACTTCAGACAAGCGAAGTTTACGCTGAGAACTCGGAGTCATGTCATTTGCTAATTCAAGAATATGCGGAAAGGTTTCCTGCAGTTCGACAATTGACATGTATTGCAGTAGTAATTCCTGTATCCTTGGTTGCATGCGAAAAGGGCTTCAGCTGCTAAAACAGGAGCCCGTAGTAGATTTTCCGACGGCAATGTAGATAATTTGATGTTGCTCTCAATGGAAGGGCCGTGTGTTGCCGACTTCCCGTACGGCAGAGCAAAGGAGATATTTGCCTCGAGGGCTCGCAGAAACCCTAGGAATTCTTAGATGTTGAATGTTATTGAGATTTGTCAAAGTAACAATGGCCCGTTTATGATAGTGTTGGTATTGATAAAGCTTGATTGATCACAAAGCCATTCGATAGACATTTTCTCGGCAAAGTCGACGAAAGACTAGTTTCGATATTACAATGTAAACAGCGGGGACTGTGTCATCTTTCGATGACTTGTTGATTTTGATTTTTAGCTCACATTTGGTATAGCAATTTGAGGTTATCGTATAAGCTGAATCAGTTCATTTGCATCCAAATGGCATGTCTGTATGTATGTACTTATGTATGTATGTATGTATGTATGTATGTATGTATATATGTCCGTCCACGTCAAAAACACCTAAACCGCAGCACCTACTGTCTTAGTATTTGGTGTACAGGTGCACCTAGGGTGGAGATGTGAATTTCTTCAAATGAACTTGTCAGTGTCAAAACTATGCAAATGAGGGAAAAAAGGAAAAACCCTGCAAATTGCTAAAACTCTGTAACTGTTCTTCAGATAGGGTTGAAACTTGGTGTGCAGGTTCCTTTAGGTATTCTAAATTAGGTGTTTAAAATTTGGGATGAAATTTGCATGTTTATATTTCTTTGGTAATTTTTTTCAGTTTTTAGTCAAAAATGTTTTTCTCTGAAACCACTCATTTGATTGCTCTGAAAGTTGGTATACATGTTCCTCAGGATGACCTAAGTCACGTTTATACCAGTTGAATTAAAATTTTCATATTTGTAGTTTTGGGGCAATTTTCCGAATTTTTGGTCAATTTTATTCAAAAACTACTAATCTGATAGCTTTGATATTTGGTATACAGGTTTCTAAGGTTGATCAAAATCAGTTTTATGAATATCTTGAAGATTTCTCAAAATTTGTATTTTTGCTGAATTTTTCGGTTATTTTTCTCATTTTAAGTAAAAGTTCTTCTTCTCTGAAACCGCTAGCCCAACTGCTCTCAAATTTGGATTGAATGTTTGCAAGGGTGTTACCCTTCTTATTGTTGAAATTACGACAAATTTTGAAATATTACTGTTTTGGGCAATTTTTGTCATTTTTGGTCAAAACTTTTTCTTTATAAAGCGCCTGGACAGACAGCTTTTAAATTTGATGTCCAGGGATGACAATAGTTAGATATGTGGAAATTGTCCTGAAATATAGAAATTTGTATTTTTAAGACAATTTTGTCATTTTTGGTCAAGAAAACTTGTTCTCAAAATTACTTGTCTGATAGCTTTGTAATTTGGTACAAAAGTCCCGAGGGATGTTATTAGACAAATTTTCTGCTCAAAGTGTTGGGAAACCCCCAAATTTTTGTATTTTAGGTAATTTTCTCAGTTTGTGACCTTAAATGACCTACATCAACCCAGGATATGTTGTGAGAGAGTTTCAAAGGCTGTGAACATAATTTTGTAATATTTAATGTCTATTTGTAGTAAAATTTGATCCGGAAAACAAAGCTGAGGTAATTTTTTTCATTGTGGAAGACATTTCACTATCTGTAAATAAGTACTGTTTACATTAGAATGATAGCACACATAGCATTAATTAAAACATCCCCAAGGTTGTAAATACATTTCTTTTTTGCAAGACTTCCTTGTAAGACATGTTGTGTTCTTGACTGTGCATTCTGGTCGATTCTATATAGTGACGACTGGACAGTTGATGTTTAGTTGAACACCGAGAAGTAAACTTTATTCAAGAGACGTAGACATGCTAAATACACATCTGCCATTGCCATGTAGGGGGAGAGTATATGCCCGGATGGCGGGGAAGTTAATCACGTGACTACATTTGCATATATGAAAGTATACAATCAGCATGAATACATTAATTAGCTCCATAAGACAACATTCCCCTGTGAATAAAAAAAGAAAACAAACGGCAGTGCTCCAAGAAGAGATGTCCCATCTTGTGAAAATTAATGTTCTGACGATCACACTATGCGATTGGAACTCTAAATACTAAGGCACTGAAATAAGAACAAGAGTTCAGTCTCTCTAGTTCACAAGTCCAAACGCTGTGGTCTCTTTGATCCTTGTGAACGTTGGAGCACAGGTTCAGCTGAGTTCCAGTTTCTTCAAGGGTGTGGACGTCGTATCAACGGGGTTATCATTGTAGTCAGGTGTTCGCAAGTCTTCCTCGCTGAAGTTCTTCGCGGTTGGTCTGATGTTGCGTCTATTGCATCTGTATACGCCTCTTGGAGTCTCAACTGTATACGAACGTGGTTCGTCCGTGCGTGAAACAACTCTGCCTGGTTCCCAAGTTTTGTTGATCGGTTCTGCACTCGAACAGGTTGTTGTGGCGTAAGTTCCAGCAGTGGGCGACTATGCTCCCAATGTCTCTTTACAGTGTCTTGGCGGCGCTGTAAGATGTTGCCATGGTGACTAACACCAGTTGGTATCTTGCTCGGTACACATGCATGAATTCAGTAAATCACACGGCGACGGTAGGTTATGATCGATTGGTGTTGTTTGTAGACATAACATCGCTAGATGTGGGTCTGTGCCAGTGTCTTGGGCTTTAGTAAACACATCCTTCACTGTGCGTACTCGTCTCTCGATTAAGCCATTGCTTGACGGAAAATGAGGTGATGACGTAACATGCTCAAATCTGTAATTTCTAGCAAACTCCTTGAAGTCTCCACAATCGTATTGTGGGCCGTTATTGGAGTGTAGACGTGGCAAATACCATGCTCGTCGAATATTGCTTTCAGGTGATTGATGATCAATCTCGAGCAGAGATTGTTTAACTTCCGTACCAATGGAAATTTCTAGTACTGATCAACCACTAACAAATAAGTGGATTGTTCCCAGTGAAACAAGTCTGATGACAGCGTATGCCACGGAGTAGTGGCTCTTTGGGTTGTGATGCTTGGTATTTCTGACAGATCGAACATTGATGAACTACTTAATTGATGTCATTATACATACCAACCCAGTAGTCGACTTCCGATTTAACGCCTAGCTTTCATTTCTCTATGCCTTGGTTTGCTTAGTGTATTTTCTCTAGCACCATTTTGCGTAGCGACTAAGGTACAACGATTCTGTTGCCTGTGACCATGATTCCGTCAGACACTCCTAGCTCCTCCCGAAATGTCCAGTACGGTAGTAGGTGGGCGGGTCACTCTGAGCGTGTGTTTGGCCATCCTTTCATGATGACGTCTGGTAGTGCCATGAGCTCGGCAGCGCGTGTAGTTCTTCACGGAAATGATCAAGTCATGCAGTGATGCGTTAAAGTGCATTTTGAGTACCATAACATCAAGGCCTTTCACAGTTTCTCCCTTCACAGGGTCAACGTGTGACAATGCATTGACTAGTGCATTTATCTAATCGTCTCAAAACGGACGAACTACGAGCAGACCTACGAGCTCGTACGAGCGAAGTACGAGTGACGTAATGTGCCGTACTTTCAAAGTACGAGTGACGTAATGCAGGTCCAAAAATCGACAAAGTGAGCGTCAAGCTGAGCGTGGAAAAACAAAAACAGCGTCGAACTGAGCGTTGAAAAAAAAAGACAAAATAGGATTCGAAATGAACGTAGAAACATGCCAAACAGAATGTCAAAGAGGGGTTCTGAGTACGGGTGCTAAAATATAGCAAATATGCGAAATAAACACGTAATGACTTGACTGATTTCAGCTTGAATGTAGCAAGTACGGGAACGAGTTCAAAACGTCTTTCACGTGGGTAGGCCCTACTACTGACTTTGCAGCACTATATTTATAACACTGTTGACAAAATCTCAACAACATTAAATTGTGGGTTCATCGTAATTGGTATTGCATGCATTAATGAATTTTCAAAAATGACATTCATAATTGCATATATTTCAAGTAGCAAGAAAACCGACGACTCTGAGTGACTGGCATTGGGCGTTCGTTCGTGTGCAAACATCGCGTGCAAGTTACAGACGATGGGCGGTACGGTGGGAGTAGGCACTAATAGCGATAAACAAAACGGCCAGTTTAGCCTACCCGGGATATTGTAATACATACGTCATCCACCCTCTGATGTGATTTTCCTCTAATTAACGCCAAATAAATAAATATATTTGTAAAAATACATTATTACGTCGACGCCGACTTCATTGACGTCGACAAATCGACGTCAGCATTTATACTACGACTGATGCCTGGAACTTATCTACCGAACTGAGTGTAGCTAGGTAAGTTTGGAATGTGATGAGTTGGTTTTGAGTGATGTTTTTTTGTTGTTCAGGAGCGCGAACGAACGAATTGAATATAGAAGTATCGAGCATCGATATCTTGTATGGCTTCTGCAAGTTCCGCGATGACAAACAGGAATATTGACCCCACAGTGACCTGACTATACCATTATTCAATAGGCGGGGCCGTAATCTCAACAATACACACCAATAATAGTGTGGTTCCGATAATGTGTTTGAATGCGAGGTCAGAAAAATGTTAGTCTTTAAAATCATTTGTTGAGTAGAGGTCATTTTCAAATAGACTGTACAACATGAGGTACACACGGGTGCCACAAAAACACCCGCCAACTCATAAAATCCTTCATATTATTCATTGTACACTGTGATTAACATAATGTGCATGTGGTGATCAGATTATTTCGAGTCATAAGCTGACTCGCGAGCCACGCAGGTTTTATGTCTGTGAAATCATTGCACTTTCGAATTCGAGAAAGTAAAAAGAGATTTACAACGGCGGTAGGTTCAAGTGCATTTCAACCAATCGAGGTCTCTTCCTTGATGTTCGGACATTGCAACCTCTTCTTTGGTTCTTCTTTAACAACTTAATGTTAAAATCGACGTCTGCAAAAAAGTCTACCATCGTGGCGTATAATAAGTCAGAGAGTGTCGCGTCGTCTCCAGTCTTGACCCGTACGTACAGACTCGTCTGAAAGTCAAAGCCTAAAAGTATTCCTCCGCACTGCACTGAACCCGCTCTCACGACCAAAAAAATAATCATACGAAGTTCACACCCGCTCCTACTTCCGAGTTTCGAATATACACAGAAAATGTGTCTAAGCGTTCGTTTGTCGTAAAATCCTTTCACATAAACAAAATCTTTCATCCATGGAATACAACATAGTCCTAAGCGTATTCATAAAAAATTAGGTCAAAAGGCATGTGTGACTTATAGCTTGCATACGTCACTCGTAATATGAAACTACGAGCAAGTACTTCTGCTCGTACAATGTCAATTTCGAGACAATTACATACCTCGCTAGTGGCACGCATTTTCTGGTGACATACTCTAGCATGAAGTTGTACGGCTGCGTGCATAACAGCATCCTAGCGAGTCTTGGGATGACGTTTGGTATGTTTTCCTTTAAGATGCTTACCAGTGGTCGGTAATCCATCTCAATCGTTACACGTCAACCAAAGACGTACTCATGGAAACGTTCTAGGCTGTGTACTATGCCTAGAAGTTCTCTCTCTATGTTTGAGTAACGTGTTTCTGTATCAGTCAGTGCTTTACTCGCATATGCGATCGGGCGTTTGTCTTGTATCAGGGCGGCACCTAGCCCCCTGCTGGACACTTCTACTTGTAGGGTCAGCGGCTTCGTCAGGTCGTAGAATGGGAGGTTGCATGTAGCACAGATCTCAGATTTGATACACTTGAATGTGCGGTCATGCTCAGGACCCCATATGAATTCTGAGTCTTGCTTGCAGAGGTCGTGTAGTGGTGCTGTAAGCTCTGCCAAGCAGGGTATATGTACATGTTCAGGTAGTTTACAAGTCAAAGAAAGCTCTGCAGGTCTTTCACGTCGGTGGGGCAGCTCATTTCTCTGATGGCCTTCATTTTGTCCAGATCGGGTGAAATGCCATTCTCACTGATAATGTGACCGTAGAATAAGATGTTATTACATTGTACCACCAACTTCTTGTCGTTAAAACTTGCGTTCTTGTCTCTTACACTTTGTAATACACGATGAAGTGTAGCGTCGTGATCATGACTGTCTTGGTCCCAACCTGCGGAGACAAGATCATCTGCGATTCTGAATACACCTGGTATGTCACAGAATGTCTTATCCATGTCTCCTTGGAACACATCTTGGGCACATTTTAGTCCCATGGGTAGTCTGGGATAGGAATACCTGCCAAACGGTGTGTTGAACGTAGTCAGTAGAGCTCTTTCATCATCTAGCGGTATATTCCAGTAACCAGAGCGTGCATCAAGAATACTTAACAACTTTGCACCGTGTAGTCGACTGACTATATCGTAAAATGTCAGTGTTGGATAGTGCGGTCGTCTGATCGCCAGGTTTAAGTCCTTCAAATCTAAACATACACGAATTTCCCCATTTCTCTTGGTGACACAAACGCAACTGTTAACCCAGTCAGTTGGCTGTGTGACCGGCTTGATTATTTCTTTCTCTACAAGTCTATTCAACTCGTTTTTGAGAGCGTCTTGTAGGGCAAACGGCACACGTTGCAGAGGGTGTACTACAGGTGGGACGCTCCGGTCAATTTCAATGTGATACTTATCCTCAAAGCGACCAATCCCCAGAAATACATCAGTGTACAGGCGAAGTACTCTTTCTCGCGCAGCGGGGTCACCTTTCGGTCATGATGATTGTGACGTCATGTCTGACCTTGTATCAGGCCAAACACTGTCGTCAGCAATGTCAATGTTGTAGTGAAAAGTAACCAGCTGAAGTGCGTTGCATGTGGGTTGCCTAGTAATACAGGACCCTCTGATTTACTCACATGAAATAGGCAGCGTTCAGTCCACTCACGGTGAGATAGCTTGAGGTAACACATACCATACGACTCAATGTATGACCTCCTTTGGCGACTAGCCTGGTGTGTGATGGTTGTAAACCTGGTAATGTTTCTGTGATACCTTTTGTAGGCACAAGCTTGTGATACACTGATGCAAGCATGATATTTCCCTCTGCGCCAGTGTCTATCTTGCATTTGATGACTCTAGTTCCATGCTCAGATTTGGCAGTAAGACTAACAAAAGGCTTGTTCCTCTCTGTTTTTATCAATCTCTGTCCGTGCCATGTCTGCTTGGAGCGTGTGGAAGTAGACAACATCCGCTTTTTAGCTCCGCTGTCAGTGACGAAATAGGTTGATTTTCCGTCGTCGTCTGTCGTCGTCGTCCGTCGTCGTCGTCCATCAACAATTGCCTTCTCCTCTGAAACAACAAGTCCAATTGCTTTGAAATTGTATATGCAGTTCACTTGAGTGACCTCACTTAAGTTTGTTCAAATTGTGGTGAAATTTGCATATTTGTATTTTTGGGGCATGTTTTGATGTTTTTGGTAAAAAAATCTTCTTCTCTAAAATGCTTTTCCAATTGCTTTGAAATTTGATATGCAGTTTGCTTATGGTGACTTTAGTCAGATTGTTCAAATCATGGTGAAATTTGTATATTTGTATTTTTAAGGCAATTTTTTGTCATTTTGGTAAAAAAATCTTTAAAAATCTTCTTCTTCGCAGAATGTGTTGATATTTTGTTGGTAGGTAGGTAGCGTCAATCCTTTGCACAAATGCCAATTCTACACGGATGGATATCTTTCATTTTGTATTTCTAATATTTTTTTTGGTAATTTTATACAGAAATAAGAGTATACGTATAATGTGGTCATTTAGTAAGCATTTGATATGGCAAACTGTATTTGGTGTAGAAATGCAGTAAAAACATCATTAGAAAACATAGGTGAAGCGATTTTAGCAGGTTTGGTTTCCAACAAATATATTCCCAAAGTTTTTCAATGTTTAAGAGTATCAAAGTTGTAAATAGTTGACACACTTCCTGCCATCTGATCATTGTATATCTCATGCAAAGATGGTCAATATAAAAGGGATGGATCATTTGATATCCTAGGGGGATCCTGGCAGGTTTTGAAAGAAAATCCAAACAAATATCAAAATCAGCCAGAGAAGGTTTGATGAAACGAAAAGGTTGGAGAGTGGTAAAAAACAGAATTTACAATGGATAGGATAAAACAGATAGGATAAAACAGATAATGTACCTCATCAATCTTCCAGACACCCCACTCCTGATGTCTTTTTGCGTGCAATTAGCCATGCAGTGATATATTAGTTGAAGATGTCCAGTTAGGTAAGGATTTGAAAGAATAGTCAAGTTCAACACAGTTAAATTTCTTAACTTTACTCTCTGTGTCATCATCCTTGTGTAATTGGTTAAGTTTGTAAGTTGTTCCAGATGTGGATGCACCAGCTGTTCTGGAAGAAAATAATGTTTACTTTTTCCTGTAGGGTTTCTGAGTTGATGATTGTATGTTGAAATTTCTCAATGTATCTGGTGTATGGGCAAAGTGTAAACATTGGTTGCATGTCACGCATTTCAGTCCATGTCAAATATTGTAAATGAAAAATCAAGAACAGTTTGCTGTGTGCTTGTAAAAGATAACATATTTGTCAATACATAAACTGCCTTGCAGATTGATTATCACAGAAGTAGAAAAGGAAAAAAACTAATCAAATTGCTGTAACATATTCCCTCTCAGTGCCTGTATAGGCCTATACTTAACTATTTTATCATTACATTCAGCTTTTTGTTATATATCTTTATGGGCCAAGGCACACTTGGGGTCAGTGTCATCACTCTGTGCCAGTCTGTGTATGTCAGCCTGTCTATAGGTATGTCCATGTTTCATCCAATTGTTGACTTGTTTTGATAACTATATGAGAGCGAACAGTGATGTTGTCACGATTTTTTTATGATCCGTTTTTTTTCTCCTTTATCGATCCGACAGAGGTGTCCAGTACATCCCTATCAATGGTTCAGTGTTCTAAAAAATAAACAATCACGTTCATTACAGCAACAGTTCTTCGATGAAAGCACATTTTATTGCCAAACCCAATGTTTTGATTTTGTGGAACTTGCGAACATTGTGGACGTTGGAAGACTATGCAAGGCTTGGGTTAAGCAGTACACAGGAATGTTGAATTGCATGACTTTGAAGTAATGTAACCTCAGGTCATCATTTTATTCCAAAATGAAGTCCAAATGGACATGAGAATCGTAAAAAAATGATGAACTTATCTCTCCAAGGTCATGTCACTCCACGGCGGTCAGAAGATATCATACCTATGTCCCATAATAGTGTCATACATACAGTCCCATAATAGTGTACAAAGATAATTAGCAGTGTCATGCGTTTTAATTGTTAATTTGCATATTTAATGAACTTTCCTAATGAGTGTGGTATGTCTAGAAGTGCTACATCAAATTTTAAATGGCACGGATGTTAATCTTTCGGAAGTGTAATTGCGTGCATAGATATGTAGTAGTTCATCAACTTTTGTTGAGCTCGCATTGCTTTAGATTTGAGTGAAGGTTTTTATTAGTGTCCTTCAAATCAATTGCTAATTTGCATTTTTAATGAACTTTCCTTATTAGTGGGCTATGTTAGAAATGCACCATCTAATATGAAGAAATTCAGTACAGACATTGATCATCTTTTCAGTACTGTAATATTGTGCAAGGACATTAAAGTCCATATATTACCTTATTTTGTTTAAGAAATTGAACTTAATACTATTGTTAGTAAAAAGCCATAATACTCAAATAATTAAAACATTATTTTTGGTATTCATTTCTAAAATATTATATTTCATACATAAAACACTCAAAATACTGGTCCTCAGAAAAAATCTGAATTCATATTCGCCGCAAAATAGTCACGTGACATGACGTCATATGAGGCCATCAGTGCAGTGTGCAGTGACAGGGTGGCACTAGTGCTCGCCACAGTCGCAAAATGCGACAGAAAGTGCTGGGTGGCAAATAAAATGCTTCTTGTTCGCCACGTTCATGAAAGTGTGGCGAACTGGCCTAAAACTAAAAGACCCCGGTCAAATTCACGGTGGACGATGCGATACTATCAGGTGATTAAATTTAAATCAATGTGACAATACTCTCACTCTCAGCGCCACACAAGTTTACGATACCCGACAATTGAATCAAACCAAACGGTTAGTTTGCTGCTGCCATTGTTGGGCCTGTTGCGCATACGGAGCACAACTTTGCTGTAGGCTTCGTTGGTTACTGGTGGCCCGATCTCTAGTATTCTCCTTTTCTTGACTTGATAGACTATGGTATTTTCAGGAGAAAATTCAAGGGTTTTACTTGTGTGATCATGACGGCCCCGATTTTATAAAATGGCCCCTTGGGACAGGAGTAGGGGCCCAAAGTGGCCCCTTGTTTTTACGTCCTAGAATGAAAACTGAATTGTACCGGTAAACTTCCGACACAAATAGAGTGTATGCACTGAGCATACAGCAGTGTAGGTTTATTTTACGTCCATGACACATTGGACAACAACAAGGGAACTAAATAATCGTGGCTTCATCTCGTTGTTTATTACATAAATGTCAAAAATGATTTTTTAAGCATTTTTAAAACAATAGGCATACACAAGACATTTGAGTGCGATGCTAAGTTCAATGTGGCCGTATACCGGGTGCTCTCTTCTCGTTACCCAGGCCTGTAACTCAGACTCGTATCGGCATATGATGACAAACAGAGTTATGAATTCGAGTTTCACACAGCCGCTTTCAAAATATTTCGTTTGGGCATATTTATGATAAAATCGAAGGCTAGGGTGAACCTGGGTTGTAAGGTATTTCGTTGCTTGGCCCATTTATCCACAGATTGGGGAGATACTCATACCTCGCTGGCTCAAAACCTATACGGCCGTGGCTCTGAATTTCCTTAACAATAGTCATGTACCGTAGAGCCCAAGACTCCTCATTATCATCTGAATCATACACTCTGAGCCCAAAAACTATCTCTCATTCGCGCTAGCCGAGTTTAAATTTTGACGCTATTGTTGCTTGTGTATGTACAGCAGGAGGCATAGATTGATTCGCACAACAATTGCCTCACATGACGTCACAGATGAGGGCGTGGTTCAACAGAGATTTTTTTTTCAAGCCGTGAATTTTTAGCAAGATTGCATTTATTTATCAACAGAAATGAATAAAATGACACCAGCATTTGACACATGACTCCAATAAGAGTTTATAGTAAAAAAATAAAAAAATATTTTTCAGAGGTAACATGGACATTAAATAGTATCATGTTAATTGATTGCTTATTTGCATATTTGATGAACTTTCATGATTAGTATGATATGTCCTGAAATGTTGCATGAAATTGGATGATATGTGGTACAGATGTTATCTCCCCATGCAAAGATATGTAGTAGGAACATGTCCATTTACTGCTGATTTGCATATTCAATGAATTTTCTTAATTTAGGCTGATATGTCAACAAATGGTACATCAAATTCGATGCAACTTGGTACAGATGTTAATCTCACTATGCTCTAATATGATTCATTGACATTTAGAGGTATTGTTTGTGAAATGTGGTACGGGTGATAACTTTTAGTGTTATAATATTTCCGTTCTTTTCTTTCATTAGAGCATTTGAGAATTGAAGAAAAAACTTGCTAAGACCACGTGTCATGTACT
Source organism: Ptychodera flava (assembly GCF_041260155.1). Taxonomy (NCBI): domain Eukaryota; kingdom Metazoa; phylum Hemichordata; class Enteropneusta; family Ptychoderidae; genus Ptychodera; species Ptychodera flava. The sequence continues at coordinate 27,349,581 of NW_027248277.1, forward strand.
TTGTGCAATTTTATTTTTACCACTTTAATAATGAACTTTTAAAGCCAATCTTAACAAAGGAGAATGTTGAACACAGACAGCTTTAATATTAAGTTGGGAATATGATATGCACAAGTTTGTATTTGATATACAAAATTATTAATTCTGAGAAAGAAAGACAAACAATAGCTGCCAGTCTAGATGTAATGTACTGTGAATGCAAAGAGATGTCATTTTGAGGCATAGACAGTGGTATCACATGCAAATTAATTATTATATAAAAAGAGGGACCTTCCATGTAATGTAAAATTCTTTACTTTGGTTTCTTTTCTGTTACAGGAATGCAGGTTGAGACGGAAAATTCAGCTTCTGCTGTTTTACTTGTTTGTAAGACTTGGAACACAGGAATACATGAGCCAACAACCATACCAACTCGCATACTGATAAAAAGGGTTTGTGAAGAAACGCAAATATCTGTCTCTTATCTTTATTGTTCTGTGCTTGATGAGGCAGTCAGTGAAGAGCAAATAAAAGATGCAGAAAGTGTTGGTGTTACTTTGATCACAGCAACAAGAAGTAAATGGTCTAATTCAAAGGAAGATCAACCAGGAGTACACTGGTTCATCAGCCATAGCATCTACTATCCAAATTTGAAGGGTTTGAAAGATATACAACATGTGGTCAGCTTTACTTCTGAGACAAAGAATGCAGCTGCTGCAGTTCATGAAAGTCTTTTCCCAGACGCGCATCTTCATCTATTGACACTTACAAGGCCAAGTGGAGTGTTGTTTACATTTGATGTTTGGAATAAATATGCATGTGGTCTGACAGGATATCACAGAGCGGTGATCAAGGAATTCTGTACAAGAAAGCCGAAGCTGGTGAACCTCTCAAAGCATACTCCACTGTAATGGCTTCTGAACTAAGTGAAGAACAGAAAGAAGATGCAGAGAAATGTGGTGTCACCTTAATTCCTGCCCAATCAGAGCCTGGCGGCTATACAGGAACACAGTGTCAGGAACAAACAGTTCATTAACCATGCAGATTACCTGACAAATCTCAAGAAATCCGCTATGTTGTTGGTTATGCTCCAAAGACCGGATTTGATGCCGCATACATAAGGAAAGAATTCTTCCCTGGTGCAAAACTGGTTTTGATCAATCATGCTTTTCCAGAAAACAACTATCTATATGGGAGACTTGAAAATCTGGAAGATCAGATGTTGAAAATGGCAAGTGAGGCTGACTTGCTATTTTCAATAGGACCTCGTATCCATGAATACTTTGGAAATGCATACAGAGCTGTTGAGAGTGGAAGGAAGCTGTCAGATATCCCTCATGATGAGATTCTTCCACAGGTGAAACAAGAATATGTCGATAACGAAGTTAAAGTAGATCCAGGCATGCAAGCATACAGTCTGCTGACTTATGGACAGCTAGATACACAGAAAGCCCTTGAACATTGCAAATCAATGGCAGCTTCAATTGGAACCGCAGCAAACAAACAGGCGGGTATTGGTAAAGACCCCGAGTGGAAGATACAGGGTGTATCTGCAAATGCCGATGAGACAACAACAAAGTTTCTTACTGACAAGGTGCAAAGCTGGCATGTCAAGATAAAACTCTATAAATCTTATTCAACAAAAATATTGTTGAGGCATCTTCAACAGTCCCATCTGTGCATCCCTCCATCATGCTATGAAGATTACAGTTTTGAAGGCTTAGAAGCAATGGCATCCGGCTTACCAACAACAGTCTGTGATGATTCTCACATAGCTTCTTTAATCACAAAATACTTTGAAGAGTATGAAGATTTCTGTGTTGTTGAAGCAAAAAAATTGTCATCAAAAATAACTGACAAGCTAAACAAAATCAGCAAAGGATTTAAGCAGGCAAAATTGCTGAAAAGATCATTAGTTGAGAGTGAAGCTATACAAAAGAGCTTGGCCAACTTCACTGCCATGTTAAAGAGAGATGAAATATTAACGAGCACATTCACTAAAATAAATGGTAGGTATTTGGTCCATTTTATTGTGACTATACTGACATTTTGTTACTTTTAAATCAGAGCCAATTCAATCTTGAAACATTCCTACATAATATTTTTGCTATTCTAAATGAAAATTACAGCATTATTAAAGGTAAATGCAGTGTATTTTTCAGGAATTGTCACTGATATAAATTTGTATGATTGCTGATATACACAATTTATAAAGACTTCAAAAATTAAATCATTTAAAGCACTTATACTGGTCATGACACATGTAATGTATTGACAGTTGGGAAACTATAAGATTACTTAAGTTTTTGAAAAATAAATTGAAAAGCTAATCCTTAAAGAATATAATTTTTACCATTGTCTCCAGAAGAAACTGTCCAGATGGAAGGTCAAAATGACAAAACTGCAGCACAAACCGATACCGAAGACACAGTTGCCAAGCATGCTAAGTCGTCTGAGAGAGAAGGACAGAGATCTAGAAAAAGAGCAGTTGTAGACCATGAAAAGCTGGTGACTCAACAATATGCAGGAGCTGAACAAGTTCAGCCTAAGGTGCAAAGAATAGAGAGTACCAAGCAGGGACCACCATTTGAAGTTGGCCCGCCTAGAGAGCAAAACTCAGGTATATGACATGGTTTATTCTTTGGTTTCTCACGACCTAAATAATGTCCAAACTAAACACTGTCAATATGTGCCAAACAGATAATTGACACCTGAAATTTGTTCAAGCAAATTGGAGTTCTTTATGCTGTTTGTGAAGTTGTCTTTTCCCATGTATTTTTTTTTCTTGTGTATCTCTTTTTCATATTGTAGCAGTGTTTTCTCCATGACGAGTGATTCCACAAAACTCCTCATCTGATCAAAATCCCCGAGTAAATAATCTGAAACACATGGCATGTCGCCCCTCTTCAATGAAGTAGTTTACTGGCTCCGATATGTGACATCATTCAGTTTATGTTATCAACTATCTGCAGCCACAATTAAGGGATTCAAGCTTCCTTTCTACAGATGAATGTTATAAAGCTGAAAGACCATCAACAAGACTCAAGACTTTGCCTCCAGAAAACAACATTTTTTTTGAACTGAAATGATGTGTGGATGATTTGTGTAGGAGAAAACACTTTTGTAGATCCTGGCAGAAGCCTAGACCACTAGGGCGGCCTCCAATGTTTGGATGTGAACATGTAATTTTCAGTAATTAGGTTCTTTAAAGTATAGATTTATAGGTATTTTCTGCAAAAGTATTTGTTTCATAATTTTGCAGAAATATACAAGCTCATATTGCATCAGGGTATATTGTTGACAAACAGATATTGATAACTAGGATGTAAGTTTAAACTTTGGTAGAATTTTACTTAAGCGATTTTTATTCAGAATACTGGAAATGTAATATATAGCTGTAGTACATTTACATTTGTACTGAAGGTTGGCTCAGGAAGCTTTTTTAGAACATGTATGACTGACAAAGGCTCACCATAGTCTGCTAACTTGAAACAAGCAAGCTATGGCTGTGTTCATTTGCATACTGCTACACCTATGAGCTTTCCTCGCTAATTTTGATAAATTCTTCGACATCACTGACAAACATCAACACATCCTGAAACCAACTGCTCTAATGGTGAAAATGTCTATGCTCAGACCAGGTCAGTCCTAGGAATAATGAGGCTATTGAGCCTCCAAACTTTGACTGTCTTATAGATACATAATGACAGAAGGTCTTACAGGAGCTGCCATACCCACACTAACAACCATGGCAGCTACTCCAAGACTGCACATAATTGATGACGACATCATCGATTGGAGCACAATTCTCTGTATTTATGAAAACTACCTATGCTGACCATGAAAAAATCCATTCAAATGCCAATCCCAGTCAACCATTAATCCTCAGACACCTAAAAGTTACCCTTACTAGCTTGGATAAGCTTGTTGATGTTGTCGATCTATACAAGTAATGCCCTAAAACCATGTATTGTTCACCTTTTTAAATGAGACCACTCTCCACTCTATGAATCTGGCATGTATTCAAAGTTGAAGGCTAATGTGAATACTAGAATATAAGTCAAGTGCTTGGTCATGTCTCTTTTATATATCGATCAACAAGTATTGAAAAAGTGATATCAAGGGCAAACCTGTATAGATAAATCTAGTGCATGACTTGGTTTCGAAGTGGACTGTGTAGAGTACACAATTTTATGTTGAACAAGAGCCAGCCTGAGAGACAGTAAAGCATTAAGCTAGAAGAAAGAAAATATAGAAACACACCTTAATAATACGGAAGACTCAATCGATGATATAAGACATATGCTGAAGGAAACAAAGAAAAAGTAAAAAAAAACATCGTCTTGACAAAGACATTGCCAGAATGAAAATGGAAATGAAACATCTAGGAAATGCAAAATCAGATATGGAAGCAGTCAAAACGAAACAATTGCACAAAAGAAGATGAAAAAGAAACACGGGACGAGACAGAACAGAACAAATGACTCTGATAATTGAAAAGATGAGCTTTTCAGACAATTGGAGTGAGTACATTGCTTAGACCAAACTTCACAATGTGTGGCAAGTTCGAAGATCAAGAAGAGATATTGTCAAGAGGAAGAATGTTGCGCGATGCCGATATCTATGTTGAGGAACACTTATCTGTAGAGAATTAAGTTTCATCGGAAAGAAACTTTTTGGTAAGCCCAAGGAATTGTTAGGTCTGGGCAGTAAGGCATTTCATAATTTACAAGAAACTTGCAGTTTATGAACATGGCATTCAAGTTATATATATTTATGAAATTACTGATTCTTCTATCAAACAAAGTCAGTTAAGATAGGATCGTGACCAAAGTTCAAAGGACCACTTCATTCTTTTAATTTCATGGAATGTGCAAGGTTTATTTAGTAAGTTGTTTTGTACATCTTTTCTCGGACTATCTTGCAATCAGCTGTCTTCATTACATAAAGATATTCTGCCACATATTATTCTAGATGGTTTCGCACATTGCCAAGTGTGTAGAGAAAAGACAGAAAGGGTAGAGTGGGCGGTGGAGTATCTGTTTTTCTCAAAAATTGTGGAGTGCATGCAGGCATGTTCAAATTGAATTCTGATTTACCTGATTCTGTGTTTCTTATGTTAGACTGTAATACATTTGGCTTTCCAACAAATGTGATTGTAGGATTTGGGTTCAAAACAATATTTATCCGCTAGGTGATTGGGTACCGTACGTTGTGAGTTTGAACCTGATTGAAACCATGGTATTCTCTACCCTTGGTTGATAGTTCTGCTGGTGGACAGAATTGTCCCCGAGGCTGTCTTCCACCAGTTTAAGTGATGTATTCAGTGCTTTGCTTTAATTGATAAAGTTTTTGTGTGATGTATGATATAGTGTGTGTATGAGTGTGAGTGCTTCACGAACTCTACAGCGTGTGGAGAGGGTGCAGTCAGAATTGTAACAACTCAGCTCGGTTATTAAACCAGTCTTTTTGATATTGGGATTTGGCCGCGCGGTTTTGTCTGTGGCTTCTCCGCTAGGTGATTGGGTACCATATGTTGTGAGTTCAAACCCGATTGAAACCATCGTATTATCAAAGAAAAACAGAATTGACCTACTTGACAAACAGATTGTAGATTTCAAAGTGAAATATCGGTATTGCTTTTTGCTACTTATGAGTGATTTTAATGCCTGAACTGCACAAGATTATCACTATTGACTTCATTTTGAATTATTCACTTGCACATACATTACTAAATACAGATAATTATGAGGTGGATAATTTTGACATACAACACAAATCAAAAGAGTCAGTTATTAATTCTTTTGGTAGAAGGCTATTGGAATTGTGTTTGGATCACTGGGTTTACTTTCTGAATGGTAGATTGGGAAGAGACCTTGAATATAATCTTGTAATATTGAAAATACACCACAGGGCAAGTGTAGTAGATTGTTTCATTGGTTATTGAACACTTTTTACTGACATATCTTAGTTCAATTTTGAAGATAAGAGTGATTCTGATCATTTTCCTTAGTGTTTACCATAAAAATCTGACTGTTTTGTCAGCTAGTAAAAATATCAAAGTCACAGGTAACTGATTCTGATCTTTAAAAATACTCTCACTTTAAATGAAACAAAGAAAAACCTTGTAATTTCAATGCATATATTGCTTCAAATGAGGGTGAAGAGCGTGTAGAACGGTACTTGAATGGGATAGGCAAAATGTAAATGATCAAAATTTACTCCTGGAAACTCCAGGAAAATCATTAGTTACGATCGCACGCGGTCGAGAACAGCCAGATCTTAAAGGCGAACGTCAAACAGTATAATTGTCGAACGTCAAAATCATAAAATGCGAAAAGATGTTTTGGGACAGGTGGGAAGCCCTTCTGAGACAAAATTTGGAGAGTGTAGTACTGTTTCTTATAATGTCGTAAAGGGGTACCCTTGCATTAGCGTGGGCGAGACTATGTTGTGTATTCCATTATCCACGGTTTTGCACGCACATACAGTAACATTGAAGTAGGCATGAGTTGCTTGTGGAGGACCTTGTTGAAATTTAAAGCTTGTTCGGGTCATCAGTCACAGCAATGCCTCCTTAAAAGTGTTTGTTCAGTGATCATTGGTTGAAACAGCCCGAGTACATAGGATGGCTTGAGCGGGCACAACGTAAATTCCCGGCAAGATGTAACTTTGTGAAAAGACTTTCGATGTATCGAAAAGCCTAGCCCTGCATATGATGCTCCGTGTTCCCGTGTCCCATTCGGTACATCCATGAGAGATATCGCTGGCCCTTGGGCCCTTGACTGTGCATCATCAGCAAACTACTGGTTTTGGACGTCATGCGAACAGTTTTTTTTACAGTCTGTGAGCAGTTGAGTGATTTGGGTAGGCATAGATTGGAATCGAGTTGAAAGTAGTTTTTTGTGTGCGGTCCAAATTGGGACCGCATGTCTATGGACCTTAGCAGGGCTGTAGTGGGAGGCCATATAATGCCGGGAACACACTGCATTGTACGCGGGCTATGAACAGCCATGCTAAAGGAGCAAAACATCGAGCTCTAGTAGGAAAAAAACAGGAGCAAGTAAATAAAAAAATTAATGATTTCTTTGCTTGATATTCATCAAATGTAAAGTCATTGACTAATTCCAAGCCTTCTGCGAGTTTATCTTTCCCGACACCACACTCGCAACTCGCAACTGTTTCCGTCATCAGCGATGTTATTCAAGATGTCGTCACCATCAAAACCTGTCAACTCATTGACTGCATTTGTCAGCAAAATGATGTTTTATGGGCTGAAGTTTCGTGGACAATGAAAACTTTTGAAAAAAATAGTGTATGATGCTTATTAAATTGCAATCTTTATCGTGCAAACACTCCTGGAAAATGACATTTTTCAACCACAAATACTCCTGGAAAATGGCAAAAAAAAAACTCCTGGAAGGTCCTGGAATGTTATTTGATTTACTTGAAGTGTATGAACCCTGCTATTATGTGTAGGAGTGGTGGCAGTGACTGAAATAGGCTACTCCATTGACCTTGAGTCATTTCCTGTCATTGTTCATGAACTGATACATATTGGCAGACCTGCTAAAACCATGAAGGACTGTGTTGAATCATTCTTCTGCTAAGCTTGTTCCTAAAGTTGACCTGAAGTACCTAAAGTTTCAGACCCTGTTTACTTTTGTCATTCTTGTTTTTCTGGTTTAAATATTTTTGATGGACCTATTTAAACCAAAGATGAGCACACTGTCCTTACGGTTGTTTTAGCTCCCATATATGCATATATATATGCAAATGGGAGATATTCTTGTAAGGTGTCAAAATGGCTTATGTATGTACGTACATATGTATGTATGTACATACGTACGGATCAAAAACTCCTTACCGCAATGGCTGCCATCTTAGTATTTGGTGTACTGGTGCACCTGGAGGTGGAGATGTGAATTAGTTTAAATGAAGATGTCAGTGCCAAAAATATACAAATGAGGGGAAAAAAAGGAAAAATCCTGCAAATGGCTAAACTCAGTAAGCATTGGTCAGAGTGGGTTTAAACTTAGTATGCAGATTCCTTTAGGTATTCTAAATTATATGTGCAGAAATTAGGGTGAAATTTGCATGTTTGTATATTTTGCTCACGTGTTGACACACGTGAGCATATGTCGCAGCGACGTCTGTCTGTCTGTGTGTCTGTCTGTCTGTGTGCTCAATATCTCAAAAACGGCTGATCAGATCAGAATCAAATCTGGTACATAGATTTAGTTTGCAAATGGCAAGAACTGTTTTTTTTTTGGTGGATGTGGCTTGCTGACTTTTTGCTCATTTGCATAATTAATGATTTTAGAAAAAACAGATATACATTGAGAACGACTGCACACAATTTGATGAGATTTGCTACAAATGTTGATCACACCAAGATATATCAACTGTGAAAGGTATGAAGGGATGACATAATAGATAATGGATAATTTGCATATTTAATGAACTTTCCTCATTAGGGATATATATCTGATTTGACTCGATCAAAATTGACAAAATTTGGTATGTATATTGAAGATACTATGATTTAACATTATCACTCTGAATTTGCATATTTAATGAACTTTTGAAATTAGGGATATTTATTTGAATTGACTTGACCAAAATTGATGAAACTTGCTATGTACATTAAAGATATTATGATATAACATTTTTGAAAGTCATTAAGCATTTTTACTTCAGCCAAATACTTATTTGCATATTTAATAAACTTTCCTAATTAGATATATATATCTGAATTGACTTGACCAAAGCTGATGAAACTTGCTATGTAAGCTTACATTGAAGATAATTAAGCAATAAAGCACACCCAGCGACGGTATACCACGAGATTTTGACCAGTTCACGACATATATGCACGAGCGATAGCGAGTGCATATATGAAGTGAAATGGCCAAAATCGAGTGTGATTTATTGCTATTATATCATAACAGTATATTGAAATTCTGGCGTGGAACGTCAAAAACGGATTTTTACTCAAGCCAAGAGCCCGCACGCAGGGTTCTCTCCAGAGTTCCAAGAGTGCTGGGTGACTCATTAATATTCATGAGCATTAATATTCATGAAAAACTGAAACATTTTATATGCTTGTATATTTACTTTCTTAGGGCTTGATGTACAAATAATAACAGCCATTTCCACTGAATCTTCAAGGTATTTTTTCAGTTTTAACTTAACAATACATAAGGAAAAAAAAATCTTTTGTAGTTGTAAAGGAATGTTTTGAAGCTTCTGAAAAATAATGTACCACTTTGTCATCATTTTCCTGTGCTTATATCATCCCTGACCACTATGAAGTTTGGATTACCATTGCACTGTACCAGGTTCCTATGTTTTTCAAATGACCTAGGTGGTCTTGTTAATGCTCATGCGCAGACTCAGTAGAGTTTAAATCAACAACTTAGGGGTTGACTAATCAATCGGCCATAGTTTTAGTTGAATTTCTCGATGTCAAATTCGCTTCAATTGCTTCTTGATAGTCATTGTAGAATGGGAAAATTCATAAACAGACAGGCTTGTTGCCACGGACAAGTAACTTTTGGCTTATTGACCTAAAAACTAAGTGAGTTTTCATTGGATTCGTTGATAACAAAGGTTGCTCGTGACTTTCATTGCATGCAGTCTTTCCACAATGCCACTCATTGAGTTTGAACTGAACATTGAAGAGTACGTCCTGTTATTAGTTCCAGAGACCAGCTCTGGAACTGTTAGTTTTGCTCACTTTCCTTCTTTCTTTCTTTCTTTCTTTCTTTCTTTCTCTATTTCCGGTTTTACTACCATAGAACATGCTATACACAAATTTAACCTTAATTACCCAGAATGCATTGCGACACGCTTATGACGTCATCGCTCAGCTCGGACGGGTTTACGGGCATTTCTTGTTTGTTTATTTATTATTTTTATTTGGCATTGCTCAACTATCATATTGCGTTCAGTTATTAATAATTCTAGCTTTCTTTCTCTTGATTTTTGTTGCTTTTTGATTTTATTTTTCTCTAAATACTCGCCGTACGTGGCGCTATACTGTTTCGCCCGAATGCTCATGAGACAACATGGCGGCATCAATCGCCTCGCTTGCACACAGAGAGAAAATTAGCCTTTCCCTAAGTTTACAAGCGCGGCTGGGCACATCGTTATACGCAATCTGATTAAAATCAGATGTAGAGTACGGCGACGTCTTCCTATGCGTACGCGGTATTCTCTTGCTGTCGCCTCTCACTACATCTGACCAACTCCCATAGAAGGTCGCGTTCAAATCTCGCGCTCTGAAGCAGCCAATCAGATTGCACGTTACGCGATCGCGAGGTCCAGTGCGTCTATGCAATGTCGTGTTCCCTTCTTGCTTTTATCCGATCGTTGTTCAAAATCTACAGCGACAAGTGCACAACACGACGCACTTTCAAATTCCAGTCTAGAAATTTTTGGCCGCTCAGCTGTCTGTACACATTGTACTGGAGTGTATAAGTAGAACTGAGCAGCCAAAGTCGTTCACTGGGCGCTGCTCACTGTATGCACCGCGTACGATGCTGTGTGTTCCCGACGTACTACGGCCTGCTCCCAGTCCCACCATGTAGGCCTACCACAGCCCTGCTGAACAGGCGGAATATACTCAGCGACCACAGTCCTGATTTGGACCGCGCATGAAAAACTACCTTTTCTAACTACTTTCGGCCGAAAGCAGCTCGATTCCGATATATGCCTACCCGAGTCACTCAATCTCTCACTCACAGACTGCAACAAAATTTGAACAGAGAGGTCGGCCAGTACAAGCCCTGCGTACACGGTACAGGTCTATGTACGCCGGGAACATACAGACCTGTACGCAGGGCTAGGCCAGTGCCCGCGGCGACCACACAACTCGGCCAGTGGGAGAGGTCGGCCACTTACATGTACATATGATTGCGTACACTTTCTCTTCACAGTCAACAGATGCTTTTATACGCATGCCAATTTTAGTATTTTGATGTTATTTTGTTGAACATTCAGAAAACAATGAGAAGACGTTCCACTCTGAAAAACAATTTGGTCGGCCCTTAGTGTTTCTGCAGATCGTACCGTGGCCGAAACAGAACGACGCAATTACAAACTGAAGAGGGTCTGTGTCGTTTTCGGCCACGGTAAGATCGCGAGTCGAGCGTACTGAAAAACAATTTGGTCGGCCTTAGTGTTTCTCTTGATCGCGAGTCGAGCGTACGATCGAGAGGTACAAATTGGCAGTAATGACGACGACGTTGATCGTTCAGTGGATGAATAACGTTTTAGGTTATGGTTTGAAGGGAGTAAATTGTAGGTTTAATGGAAGGCAAAACAAGATGTACCACACTGTGCAGCATGCGGCCGATGTCATGCAAGGAAGGAAGTTTGCAATCATCACGCTCATGAATGCATTGTAACTTTGGCGAAACCTAGAAAATCGAAGAACACTGTTGACATAGGACATAGTCTCATCATATAACCATGCTCCTACTGGCCGAGTTCGCCTACTGGCTGACTTCTCCAGCTGGCCAAGCTCGTCACGTAACTGGCTGAGTTTTCGGAATTATTCCCCTGGACGAGCTCGCAACTAGTACTGGCGGACCTCTCTTCTATTCAAAAATTTGCTCTCGCCCAAACCGTTAATAATTTTCCAGCGATTCACGATCGATCAGTTGTCCATCAAGGAACAGGCCATATTTTGAAGATCGTATATAATGGCTTTATCTAATGAGTTATTCGGCCGAAAGTAGTCAGAAAAGGTAGCTTTTCGTGCGCGGTCCAAATCAGGACCGCGTATCGATGTCGCTGTGTATTCCTATGAGAGTCGGCTGGGCTGTGGTTGGAGGCCGTATTTTACGCCGGGAACACACAGCATCGTACGCAGGGCTGGTCTCAAAGTCTGTCCGCGTGATTTCCGTTTGCACAGTTATTAATGAAAGGCATGTTTCAACATTAAAATTACAGACAGGCGATTTTAAAATTCGCCGCGCGCCAGTGTTTACAACTGGGCGGATGATGGCTCGGTTATACACGTTTTGATTTTCGTGATATGCTGCATGCTAGCGCTTGCAAGTCATACCTATTGTGCTCTGTAAGGCGCCTTCTGATAGGTCGGCTGTTCTGGCCAGAGCGCGAGATTTGAACGCGACCTTCTATGGGAGTTGGTCAGATGTAGTGAGAGGCGACAGCAAGAGAATACAGCGTACGCATAGGAAGACGTCGCCGTACTCTACATCTGATTTTAATCAGATTGGGCACATCGTGTACCTAGGCGAGGTGGGTGTGCTCGAAAACGATGATCAATGCAAAATTTGGACTCAAAATCGGCTGTTTTGGCGGAGAAACTGCCCGCCGTATTTCTGAGGAGCCACCAGCGGGTTTTCCTATATCAGTCTGCGGGGCTGTGGTGGGAGGCCGTTTAACGCCGGTAACACACAGCCCTGCCATGCAGAGCTAGGCATTCATAGTGAACGTACTGTCTGTCATGCACCGGCATGCGTTGGCTGCACGTAAAAGCAACTCAACTTTCCAAGATCAAATGGTCAGTATCTTGTGAAAACAGCGACATAGCAATGAAAATTGTTTTAGTCTGTGCTTTTAATCAAATGAAAATGCATGTGGCTCAATTTCAACGGCCGAGGTCCGATGTTTCCTCTCGTCTGATCATCGTCGTAAATGACACGCCTCTTTACGGCAACAACTCAGCGCTACCCGTCAAGCGATTGATTTTTGGGTAGGTCAGCGGAGCGAAAATTATTGCTCTGGCTCGCGAGAATGTCGTCTGATAAACATTTCCGTGCGTTGTCGCCCCCATATGTATCTGTTGCGTTTTTACCGTACATGTAGGCATTTGTAATCTGTGTACTGTAATTCCCCGGACTGCCTTGCTTTTAGTTGTATTATGGTGTTTACTGCTATCAGCCCTGAATATTAAAATCCAAAGCACTCTTTCATTCTGCACCTATCTTTGTCACACATTCTCTTGTTTCTTCCGCTGCTCTGGTCTCTGGAACTTCGCTTTTGCTTGCAAATGCTTTCCTGATTTTCGCTACTGTATTTCATTTTTATAGTGTTATAAACTTTGATACAAAGCAAAAATCTTCAGTGTTTCTCCTCGTTTTGATCGTACAGAGATACTGTGTGACTGGAAAACAGTGTCTTGTTCATAGGCAATGATCTTGTGAACCTACGTTCACCAGCTGAACAGCTTTTCATATGCAAAATCGGCGTACGGTACACTCAGTGTGACAGTTTTTGGACAGGGTAGTGAATTTCTCCCAAAGTCGTTTCGTAAATGACCCAGCAATACAAATCTTATTACCATACCTTTCAAAACTTTATTGTGGTTATCCTCAAACTCAGTTGACACGACGGGAGTGGTATTTCGGGGTCAAAGTTGCCAAAGTTTTGACCCCATGTTGAAGGCGTAATAATCGGACTGCAATCCCAGAAATCGGACGTCGTGTTTGGAATGTGATTAGGAGCTAAGTATTGATAATTTGAAACTTCAAACCACCGATTTTTAATTTCGATGTGTTTAGAAAACTGTATATAAGAATATTTCATGATAATTAGTTATGTTTAATCCATGGACGACTCAACTATATTTCGACGTGTAGGCCTATAGCGCTTAGATATCGGACACAGGCTGTCTGTGTGTGTGTTGCTTTCGGCACCTTGTATCGTACGGTGTGGCTAACTTCGCTAAGTTTGTTCAGTGAGTATTACTTATAATTGTTTCCATTGCATATTTTGTTTGTATCAGAATCGCACAGGCATTATTTAATAAAAATAGCGAGTATATTTCATCGTATGGAATTATTTACCTGTCAAGTTTTACGCGGTAAGTCACTTACTACGTTTACACAATTATGCTAAATATTGTCTGTCCGAAAACTTGTACACTTCTTACGTTCATTAAATGTACTTTTTTTTCTCGAAACAACTGCGCAGTTTTCGTTAAAACTACATGCAATCGTAGCGAACAATGGAAAGAATATTTTCAAAATCATTATTCTCCCCCACATTCAAAATTCAATGCTAAATCAGGACTTTAGTCAAAATTTCAGTTATTTGACCTGACGGCAGTATGTTGACAGTATCACTGACGCGGTATCAGACGACAATTTGTGACTGCCGCTCGTAGTGAACTCAATAGCTTCTACCAAAAAAAGTATCGAAAACAGGACAACAGTGTCACATGACCTGTAAAAGCTATCGATACGGAGCGAAGTGAGTGTAATAACAGCATGTCACTTAATGTCCGAAAACTGAGGTTGTCCGAAAACTGTCACAATGAGTGTAATTAACTGGTGGTATTCTTTAAATAGCACTCATTGAAAGGCATTCTATACTTACCATTGTTTTCATCAACTCTTCATGCAATTTTATGAATTGCTTTACCTCGAAAGTGTCGTAGACATTGACGTTGATTGTTCAAAGCATTGAACTGCAAGTGCCGGACGGTCAGTTGTCAATGCTGGTCGGAAATTCTGAGTGCCGGACGGGCCAGACCGGCGCCCACTGGCGTGGGGAGAACCCTGCGCGCATGTGCCAGCCGTGGTATATCACCAATATACTACGGTTCTTTTCGCGTCTCGACCAATCAGAACGCTGTATTTGAGCCATCAATATACTGGTATGATATAATATGATATAACATTATTGAAATCATTAAGCAGTTTTACTTCAGCGAATTCCCTATTCACATATTTAATGAACTTCACTAATTAGAGATATATATCTGAATTGACTCGACTGAGGTTGATGAATCTTGCTACAGCCAATTCCTAATTTGCATATTTATTGAACCTTCCTAATTAGGGATATTTATCTGTATTGACTTGACCAAATTTGACGAAACTTGCTATGTACATTAAAGATACTATGATACAACATTAAAAGTCATTATGAATTTTTACTTTTAAATTCCTTATTTGCAAATTTTATGAACTTTCCTAATTAAGGTTATTTATTGGTCTAGTCAAGACGAATTGCTTTGTACATTAAAGATATTATGATACGAGATTATTGAAAGTCATTTAACATTTTTACTTCAGCCAATTCCTAATTTGCATTTTAATGAGAACATTTCAGTAAATTTCTAATTTGCATATTCTAATGAACTTTCCTGACTGGAAATATATACTTGGCTTTAGAATCAATCTGTGGTGAATATTATTCATTATGTTGATCATAACACTTTCAATGAAGTTGCAAACATGTGGCGAAGGTTCAAATTTACACACAACTGCAATATATAATGAAACACGTGAGCATGTTCAGTTAATATCTGGTTAGGGAATTTTTTTCCGTTTTGTCAAAAAATCTTATTCTCTGAAATCACTCGTCTGATTGCTCTGAAGGTCAATATTCATCAGTCCTGGTAATGTCCATATAGAGGATACTATTATCTATTGGCAACGTCATGAATAATTAACCATGGAAACCTAAGTTCCTAGGTTGCAATGAGTTTGGAACTTTTTGGCGAGACTTCACCTTTATTTTTAGCACTTTGTAGTTTTTAGATGTTGACGTTCAGTACGGTCAAGATGGTGACCGACACAGGTGGTTAGTACATCAAAAATTTCTTTTTTGGATGATTTTCCTGGCCAGGTACTGCTCCTAGAAATCAGGATTTACCCTTATAAATTTACATTAAGTTATTTGTCGCCAAATATCACCTATTTTTGGTCAAATTTTAATTTAACCTTGCCATATGGAGAATGTTTCAAGCTTTACAAAGATGCTCAACTGTTCTTGCGATCATTGGAGCACGATGGAACGCAATTTTTTCAATCATCATGCTTTTCCGGTACAATTGACCCTTCGCTCAGAAAAACGCGCGCCGGATCAATGGCCAAGAAGTTAACCAAAAGCTGGAAAAGAGAACAAAAAACATCCAATAACTCTTTGCCCAACATGGTCAAGGGTAAAGAAACTCAGAAAACTATTCCTGAAGAAATCCTCACAACTTTTAACACGGTATAGAACGTCGCAAATTGACTCAGGCTGAGACACTTTCGGGTAGCCAACAGTCTCACTCGGTGGATTTGTCAAATCGGATCGCGATTTTCAGCACAACATTTCAAAGCGAACCAACATAACCTTTAACCCTCATAACATATACAGTACGTGATTGGTTCTTGCCCTAACCTCTTTATATATACGATACGCGTTGGCTCTTCCCAACTATCCTCTATATGACATTACCCGGCCTGTTCATTTCCCTCAGGATGATCTCAGTCAAGTTTGTACAATTGTATTGATATTGTCATATTTGTAATTTTGGGGCAATTTTCCCAATTTTTGGTAAATTTTTTTTTATCCAAAAACTACTGATCTGATAGCTTTGACATTTGGTTTACCGGTATCTAAGATTTATCCCTATATAATGTATTGAAGTTAAGTTGAAACTGGGAATTGTTTTATTTTTGGGGCAATTTTGCCTTTGTTTGGTCAATTTTTTTTTTCTCCTAAATCTACTGATCTGGTACCTGTGATATTTAGTGTACAGGTTCCCAGGGTTTATGTAAATACTATATATTGACACTGGGCGAAATGCTTGATATACAACAATATATACAAATATACTTATTCTGTACATGTGTCAAATATATTAAGTATACAGTACGTATGCTAATAAATGCAAAACTACAGTGTACACTTAGTGTGCAAACATCTGCATTACGTATACTCATGATCTGCATAGAAATACGCTACGCATATCAACGTATTGGAATGTTCCATATACAAAGATATACGCTGCATATGCAATTAGTATTCTGTTCCATATACATCAATATACGTAAATATGCTACGCGCATATCAAGCATTTTGTCTAGTGGAGATTAGGATGAAATCTGCAATTTTGTATTTTAGGGGCAATTTTTCTCATTTTTGGTGAAAGAATGTGTTCTCAAAATGTACCTGTCTGATTGCTGTGATATTAAGGAAACAGGTTCTTAGGGTTTTCGTTAATATGATACATTGAAATAGGTTGAAATCTGGAATTTTGAATTTTTGGGGCAACTTTGCAAAAACTGTCAATTTATTGGATATCTTTCATTTTTAGCTACTATAGACTATAGTCTATAGAAGCTATAGGGATGGGTACCGTCAGGTGTCCGTCGTCAGTCTGTATGTATGTATGTATGTATGTATGTATGTATGTATGTATGTATGTATGTCCGTTTGTGAGGCGTCCGTCCACTCAAATATCTTGAGAACCGCAGTACTTACTGATTGTTTGTGTAGATGAAAATATGATTTAAGAAACAATTTTTTTTTTATTTTTGATATTGTTGAAAATAGGCAAATTAATGCCAAAAAAGGTGTTTTTGGTAAAAAATCTTCTTCTTCATAACCGCTGGTCATACAGCTTTGTTATTTGGTATACAGGTCCCTAGGGGTAACCCAACTTAGATTTGTTCAAATTGTGATGAAATATGCAAATGTGTATTTTAAAGGAATTTTTTTGTCATTTTTGGTCAAAATTTGACTTACATTGTATGTAATTCTTGTACTGTATAAACCCTATCAATTCACAAAGAAAAAAATAATTAATATGATTTAAATAATTGAATTAATTAGAAAATCATCAAAGCCAAAATAATTTTAGTGTAGAATTATCAGAAAGTTCAACTTTTTTTGACAGTTCATAGTGAAATGCTTACCATCTTGGAGGATTAAAACATGTAAAGGCAACTTTCCTGAATCCCAACTTTGACATATTCTGAACCGTCATTTATTGTGCCCATGTATGTTATCTAAAAGAAATTGCTCAAAATAGTCAATAGAGATAGAGATAGAGATAGAGAAAGTTCTAATTTCCATTTATGGTTGACTTGGTAACGATAAAATAAAATTACTTTTGAGGAAAAAAATAGAGTGGTCAATTAAAAGAGTGGCCAAAGTGATAGGGTTTATGGTAAAGCTGAGCTGTAAGAGTCCTCATGTGCTATTTATAGCAATTATGCAATCTGTGTAAACAGTGCAATTAAAGTTACATGATTCCTTATAATGCTTTTGATGACCTTGAACTTCTTAAGTTTCAAACATTTGTCTCTTCAGTGTGCTTTCTCTGAGTACGCACAGTCTCAACTTATTTAACAGAACTCACAATGTATCCACCTTCTTCATCAATACATGTGTCACAAAAGGTTATTCTCTACATAACACAGCAGAGCTCTGTCAACTGTTGAGTTGCTTGTTCTTTCAAACCGCTGGTCAGACAGCTTTAATATTTGGTTTACAAGTCCCTAGGATGACCTAAGTGAGATAATTTCATACAGTCAGGAAATACTTAATTTTGTATCCATGTCTATAGTAGCTTCAGGGACTTTGGCCCTATGTTTTATTTTAAGATTTTTTTTGGTAACTTTATACCTACTGAACTAAGAGTATATAATGCGGTGATTTAGTAAGCAGTTGATATGGTAAAGTGTATAGGATGTTGAAATGTGGTAAAAAAATCATTAGGAAACATAGCTGAGGTGATTTTAGCAGGTTTGGTTTCCAACAATATATTCCAAAATGTTTTCAATGTTTAAGGGTATCAAGGCTGTAAATAGTTGACACACTTCCTGCCATCTGGTCATCGTATATCTCATGCAAACATGGACGATTGCTACGAAAGGTGGTACCCATGTTCCTTGGGATGACCTCTGTCAAGTTTGTCAAATATATAGTGATTGTTTGTATTTGTAATTTTTTGGCTATTTTCCCAATTTTTATGTCAAAATTTTTCTCTCCAAAACTACTAATGTAATGGCTTTGATATTTGGTGTACATGTTCTCAAAGTTATCAAAATTTAATGTATTTAAATTGTTATGACATTTGCAATTTTGTATATTTTGGCAATTTTTGTCATTTGTCTCAAAAACTACTCGTTTGATAGCTTTGATATTTGGTATACAGGTTCCTAGAGTTTGACCTATATCATAATATGATATATTGAATTCAGGATGAAATCTGCAATTTGTATTTATGGGCAATTTTTGTCATTTTTGACAAAAATTAATAGTTTTTTATTAAAATTGAGTAGGACTGTTCCTATTGATGATCTTAATTTAATATGTTTGAATTATGTCTTCTTCAATTACTTATTATTATTCAGCTATTATTGCCATTTCGGTTTGGTTGACCTGAAGTGGGCTATGAAAGATTTTCTCCTTCATCAACACATGTCACAAGATGTTATTCTCTACATACCACAAAGTAGCTCTATCAGCTGTCAGATCATTCGTTTCAAAGTTTCAGCGACATTCTTCAATTTCTTATTTTGTGAAGCTTCCGAATTTATGATGGAAAAAACTTGGCGATTTTCTGATTTTGACGATTTTATACCTACAGGAATTAAGAATACGTAATGTGATTTAGTAAGCATTTCATATAGTAAACTGTATTTGGTGTTAAAATATGGTGAAAGAATCATTAGAAAGCACAGCTGAAGTTGATTTTAGCAGGTTTGGTTTCTAACAAATGTATTCCAAAATTTTTTCACTAGCTGCAGTATGATGCCGTGCATCCATGTATTACATTAATGCTCTGCGTCACTGACAGTGGAGCTTTTTTTTTTATAACAGTTAATGATAGGGTAGCTTTTTAGCTACTTGATATGGTTATACTGAAGTTCGTCAACATACATTTGAATGACTTTTGACATTAAAGCTGAAATTTTTATGGTACAGCGTTCATCCTTTTTATACTAGCTAATTATTGCCTGGCCTTAACTTAATAAATTATACTTATCACATACATAGACCCAGTTATCCCTATAGTATGACGTCACACTATAGGTATATGACTATGATGAATCCATGTTCGGCATGTGGTGGATATGGGACCCAGACTACTTTTAAAACGTAAACAAAAAATTAGCTGTTCAGAACTTATTTTCAAATCCCTGAAATGCAAAAGTGGGAGGTAATGAAGCATAAGGAAATATGGAGTGTGAAAATATATTGTGTAAAATACAAAATACCGTCGATACTAGAATGTTTATGAATTTGTGTTTCTTCGTCGTTGATTTGCGATTGAAACATTTTTCTACACCACTGACATTTTAATACGCTATGATACAGACATTTTGTGTTGACTCCCTCGTCAAAAGAACCCCCGTCTATGTCCACAAACAACATAATAAACATAGTCGATAACCCAAGACATCACCAATCATCCCTGCAGCAGTAAGAATGTTTTCTGAAGCAATATTGACGGGTTTCAAGTTCAACATCACGATCAATGCTGCCGCGGCAGTCAATCGAGTCGAGCCCTGGAGGCGAAGAGCGTTCATCATTCCTGACAGCAATGATGATACCCCGGACTTGAAACTCATCAGAAGAAATGCTATTTTATTTTTCAAGAGCGACGAGTTCACAAGGCTATCAGTGCATTTAAAGGTGCAAGCTATTGTTTTGTCCATGCATATTGTACATCACACACTTTTCCTACATTGTACCCAGTTGTTGATGAACTTCCGTCGTCTCGCGTCTGAGCTAAGCAAGAATCGTTGCTTGTGTAGTATACTATTACCGATTGAGTCACAGCCGAACACTGTTCTTCATTATATTTAAACAAGCTCATTTTATTCGTTAAATTTCAAACATACAATCGATAATTTCGTAAAACATAATAATTGGTAATTTTGAAAATTTCATACAAACTTTGCAAAGCAGAATTCTTTGAATGATGTTCGAATATTGACAAAAATAACCCGTTCTCGGTAGCCGCGGCTGAGTGTCGCGACGTCCCGCTTGCACGTCCAATAATTTTATGAATGAATTTTCACTCAAATTGATGTCACAGTAAGTACCAAATAAATACCTTGAATTAAAAATCCATAGTCTTTCCTATTTCCGCTTGATTCGCACAGAAAAAGCCCTACGAGAGACGCTAATTATCCATAGGAGCAGCGTCGGCGTGCTCGAAGTTAACCTCAACATGTGTGCAGTAAAGTCAGCTGTGACCAAGCCACGACCGCATAACACAAGCGTATGAATTCTTGTAAAATACTCCCTCTCGTTCTTGCCCAGTAATTATCATTCCTGAAAGGTTTATTCACGGAAAACTGGGTCTATGTATGTGATAAATATATAATCCCCCGTATTCCTCTCTATTGCGTCTGCGTCGCAGACTCATGATTCCCCGTGTAGCGGCTGTATCCCCCTTGCCTGCGGCTCGGAGGGATACGGCCGCTACACGGGGAATCACTCGCGTCCGCGACGCAGCCACACTCGTTCGGAATACGGGGGGATTATATAATAATACTACACTAACTTTCATATTTTCTGTATTTGTATCATCAGGTAATAACAACATTGTAGTGAATGTCAGCTTAAATGAAGGTTACAGACAAGAAGAGACACATCTGGATAGACAACCACAAACAATTAGTGTCATGGAACTGGAATCATCCTGGGAAAGGTGCAATGAAGAGCTAAACATGAATGTAGAACAAGTTATAGCGAATAGCGGTTCCACCGAGGAAGTAAACCACATCATCTATACGACCGTTGGTAATGTAACAACATGCAGTATGAAAAATAAGTCACTGGGAATCTCACTTAGTATACCTACTCTTTACAACCTGAACAGATTGAAGCAAACCTGTAGGTCGGGCAGTTTTCCTAACTCATTTGAACCACTATTGATAACTGATAAGATGAGACAGGAGGCCGACATAGTTGGATTACAATTGACATTGAAGGCAACATATGACCAAGCCAAATTTGATGACCTATGGCTTTTTTTCATAAATCGTAAGTTCTACTTTAGGCACATAATTTTCAGAGATTGCTGAAATCGGACACGGAATTTGACACGGCTTGGTTTTTACAGCCATTTTGTTTCCTGACTTGGGTTTTTTCTCACTTATGTACACACGTCTATGGGGCAAATAGTCCCAGAGCTGAATAGCTCATGAGTGACTATGGCTGGGCCAGATGATCCGGTCCTTTTGAAGAGCAACATTTTAGGTCGGACATATCTTGTTTCCAGAGTAGCCAGTTCTTTGCATAGAACAACACCGCTGTGTATGCCCTTTGGTCAGAACCAGTGATTGTAAATTTGCTAATACATACAAGTTATGTTTAAAAGTTGATGTATCGGTCACTCTATTTAGGTCTTACGGGTTACTTTCTCGTGCTGTATGAGTGTATGAGTAATGGTTATTGTTGATGTGCGCAGATCTGGGGCCACCTCTAGGAGACATATCATACCGGTGCCCTAAGTGCCCATGATCGTTTTCACAGTCAAAATCACAGTCCTTAGCAATTTGTACAGTTGTTCAAGTCCGAAATATCAATAATTCATCACATATGTTACGTAAACAATTGAATCAAACCAAACGATTAGTTTGCTGTTGCCATTGAGAGACAACTTTGCAACGGGCTTGGTTGGTTACGGGGCCCCGATCTCTAGTATTCTCCTTTTCTTGACTTGATATACTATAGTATTTTCTGCAGAAAATCCAAGGGATTTACATGTGTGATGACGGCCCCCGATTTTCTAAAATGGCCCCCTTGGGACAGGAGCAGGGGCCCACAGTGGCTCCTTGTTTTTACATCCTAGAATGAACACTGATATTAATATTTATGAACTTTTGGAAATTTTTTTGATAATTTTGGACCAAATGAACATCACATTTCACTGGCTAGAGTTTTCTATCAAAGTTTTAGCAAACCAGAGTTTATTTTTTAAAGGTGACCAAAATAGACTTTGGCGCTCAGAGGGTGAAAGTAGATGGTAGTGATTTGATTGTTATAATCTATTGCATGAATATCAATGGGTTAAACATAATAAAGAAGGGATACAGGCACCTTTTTGTGCTGTTTTCATGATTTTTGTTTTGATATGAAATATAGTAGTTTTGGTTTTTGACTTCTGAAACATACTGGAATACTTGTCAATTGTACACATCCTCAACTCTGTTTGCATTCAGAAAAGATTAAACATTCAGTGAAAAATTTATGGTCTGTACCGAAAAATCAAGTTCCGTATGCACTATCATCTCTCATCATGCATGGCTATAAACATACTGTTACACAAAGTTTGGACCTCATACCTGTCTTTGCAGTGCCTTTCATGTGTATAAGAATAGCAACTTTCCCCTACGTTGTGACAGTGTTCAATTGCCACAGGCAAGCAAGTTGGTATCTGAATCAGAAAAATCCAATTTGTCCAAACTGAGGTAACAAAATAATCTGTCTGCATTCAGCAAAGGGGTATATTTTGACAATTTGTCATTATTTGGCACACTCAGTAACTTTATGCGTGTGTTCCATATTTTCTAGGTGTAACAAAAAGGTAAAAAAAGAGATTTGTTCATGTAATCCAATATTACTATTTATACGTCTATCTATACATCATTTTTCAATGTCATTACTGTTACAAGCAAGACATAATTTACAAAAGACATTTTGATAGCTGTTATGTTCTCATGCTCCCCACCAAAATATATATTCTGAAACAATTTAATCACAACAAAGTCAAATCTCAATTGATGATGACCTTGCTTGATTTTATACCTAAACCCAGCTCTTTTCAAAGTTCTACAGAAATACAATCATTTGTTCAACTTTTACCATTAATTAATTAATTAATTAATTAATTGATTAAGTTTTAATCTGTTATGGCACACTATCACCTACATTTATCCTTTTGCGAGAGCTCAGTATACAATTTAAAAATTTTGTATTGAGTTAGTCACTGAATTAATCAGATGGCTCAAATTTCTGTAAAAATAACTAAATAACTAGACAACTAAGTAAACAATAAATATTAAATATCGTTAATCATATATAGCTTTCATGCTATGATTACTTAGAAACACATTCAGCAGCTAAAATTTTCTGATTTGTTGTTCTTATTATGCAGAGTATGATTCAGTTTAAAATGTTGAAAGTGGCATTGATATCTTTCCAATTTTTAGCTACTATAGACTATAGTCTATAGAAGCTATTGGGATGGGTATCCGTCCGGCGTCCGTCGTCAGTCTGTATGTATGTATGTATG
Source organism: Ptychodera flava (assembly GCF_041260155.1). NCBI lineage: Eukaryota > Metazoa > Hemichordata > Enteropneusta > Ptychoderidae > Ptychodera > Ptychodera flava. The sequence goes on from NW_027248277.1 coordinate 27,373,570, forward strand.
TATGTATGTATGTATGTATGTATGTCCGTTTGTGAGGCGTCCGTCCACTCAAATATCTTGAGAACCGCAGTACTTACTGATTTGATATTTGTTGTGTAGATGAAAAATATGATTTTGAGAAACTATTTTTTTTAATTTTTTGATATTGTTGAAAATAGGCAAATTAATGCCAAAAAAGGCGTTTTTGGTAAAAAATCTTCTTCTTCATAACCGCTGATCAGACAGCTTTGTTATTTGGTATACAGGTCCCTAGGGACATCCCAACTTAGATTTGTTCAAATTGTGATGAAATATGCAACTGTGTATTTTTAAGGAATTTTTTTTGTCATTTTTGATCAAAATTTGACTTACATTGTATGTAATTCTTGTACTGTATAAACCCTATCAATTCACCCAGAAAAAAATAATTAATATGATTTTAAATAATTGAATTAATTAGGAAATCATCAAAGCCAAAATAATTTTAGTGTAGAATTATCAGAAAGTTCAACTTTTTTTGACAGTTCATAGTGAAATGCTTACCATCTTGGAGGATTAAAACATGTAAAGGCAACTTTCCTGAATCCCAACTTTGATATATTCTGAACCACTATTTATGTTATCTAAAAGAAATTGCTCATAATAGTTTGTCATAATAGGGTGGTCAAATAAATAGAGATAGAGAAAGTTCTAATTTCCATTTATGGTTGACTTGGTAAGGATAAAATAAGATTACTTTTTGAGGAAAAAAATAGAGTGGTCAATTAAAAGAGTGGTCAAAGTGATATGGTTTTTATGGTAAAGCTTGGCTGTAAGATTCCTCATGTGCTATTATAGCAATTATGCAATCTGTGTAAACAGTGCAATGAAAGTGTAACATGATTCCTTATAATGCTTTTGATAACCTTGAACTTCTTAAGTTTAAAACATTTGTCTTCAGTGTGCTTTCTCTGAGTACCTACAGTCTCAACTTATTCAACAGAACTTACTGGTTACAAGTCCTTAGGATGACCTTAGTGAGATAATTTCATACAGTCAGGAAATATTAATTTGTATCCATGTCTATAGTAGCTTCAGGGACATTGGCCCTATGTTTTATGTTAATTCAAGTCTTTGTTTTCCATAACATTTCTCAGGTGATGGTGGGGGCCTTGGACCAGTTAAAGTCTTACAAGACATCATTGAACCAGAAGATGCTGAAGAGATATTGATTTTACCTAATATAGTAAGTTCAATAAGTTCAGTGTGGTTGCTCTTTAGTCAACAACACATACCAGTACATTACAAGAGTTTATTTGCAGGTTCATCCTGAATGTATCATTTGTTGTTGTTCTGTTACAAACTATTTTGTGTTTGGAGCTTCTTCTTACAAAGCACATGCAGGAACAATTTTTTTATATTTGCCTTTTGCGTGACGGATCTGAATTTGGAAATTTTAAAAAAATTGATACGCTGGTCCCGAAATCATTTTGTGTTGTAGCAGTGTGAAAATTGTTTAAATATTGGTCCGAATTAAATATTTAGTTTTAAAGATATTCTGTAATTGTATAGATTTACATTGCTACAACATATAATGAAACATATGTCTTTTCATCGTATCAAAAACTTAAAAACTCTCTATGAATCCATGTACGAGCAAACTACATATCCATGAACCAATTTATGTGTGAGTGAATAATTGTGTTTGGTCTTTCAAACTGTCGCAGTTTTACCCTCCTTTTTGATAAAACATCCCCCCTCTAGAATCACTCTTATGATATCTATCAAAATTTACTTGTGAGTAATCTGAGCAAGGTTGTCATTTAGAATTGAAAAGGTGATGATGATAAATTTAAACAAACATCTCATTATACTGTTTAATTAAATATAAGACAGTTCTGCTTGTAGTATAGCCTTCAAATTTGTAGAGTGTATATTTCTCAGTAGAGTGTATATTGCTTCCTCTCAATATGGCAATTTTGCATTATAAGTGTAACGTTTTTGCACCAAATCTTATTATGATCTAAATGTCTGCATAACCACTCAACTGACTTTTTCTAACTATAGTTTCTTTATAAGCTAATAAGGATATCCTCCCTGAGATGTCTTGAAACGATAATATTGTCAGCTAGGCGACTGATGCCGTATGTTGTGGGTTCGAATCCGATTGAAAACTATCCGTATTGTCATATAACGATTTTAGGATTAATTTTTCCAGATCTGTTTTAAAACTACCTTTCTCTTAGACAACTCTGCACATGGTTTCTTCAGTGAGATGCAGTTTCTAAGAAAAGAAAAAACATCACCTCTTCCAATTGATGATTACATGTGGTTTTTAAATTATCAATTTCTTAGGGAGTAATGTCTCATTTAGCTCTCCATTGGTAAATGTATAAATACCAAAGAGAGCTTATGGTGTAAGGTAAATCAGTTTCATTTACATCTCATTTGCTTGCTTGTATGTGTGTGTATGTATGTATGCCCATCCAGATCAAAAACTCCTAAGTGCAGCACCTATTGTCTTAGTATTTTGTTTACATAAGCAACAAGGGTGGAGATGTGAATTTGTTCAAATGACATGTCAGTGTCAAAATATGCAAATGAGGAAAAAGGAAAAAATTCCTGCAAATTATATATTGCTAAAACTCTGTAACTGTAAGTCATGCTTGTATTTTTTTGGATAATTTTTTCAGTTTTTAGTCCCCGCAGACAAAGTCCAGCGGGACTTATAGATTGGGTTCCGTGCGTGCGTGCGTGTGTGCGTGCATGCGTGCGTCCGTCCGGAGCCGTTTTTGTTCAAACTTGGCACAAAGGCATAGCACTATGACCTACAGATGCACATCGATTTATTTTGCGATACGATTCAATATGGCCGCAAGGTGGCCATATTTTTGCGATATTTCATGTCTTTGAACCATAACTCAAACATCCTTGAACCGATTCTGTTCAAACTTGGCACAAAGGCAGAACACCCCCTATGAAAATACTCTGTAGAAATTCTATTGAAATTGATGATAAAATAGTATAGAATTTCAACAGAAATTCTGCTGAACATTTATGGAAATTAACGGAGTTTAATGGAGTTTTGGCCCCCTTTTTCTGTAGAAATTCAACAGAATTTCTGCATCATTTCTGTAGAATTTACAGAATTTCTATGTAAATTCAATACACGTTCTACAGAATATCCGTACAAATTTATTGAATTTATACCACGTTCTACAGAATTTTTATGTAGAATTTCTGTAGAACTATATTTAATTTCTGCACTCTTTTACAGAAGTTTGTTTGTCTTGTGCGAGTTCAATCTCTTAGAAAGTATGACAACAATATGTGTTAAACTTTTGTTAAGTAAGGAATACCACCTTATGATATTGCCATAGATACCAATGCAATGAATTACTGCAAAACTCAAAAAAAATCAGTCAGCAAGTAAATATACATGTAGTTTATTTCTAAAGGCATTATGATTAACAATCGATCAAAACTTGATGAAACATACAGGGAGTACAAAATATAAAGCAACCTACACATATGAATGCAAGGCCTACCTCTCCAGTCTAGCAGTTTTGAGTTGTCAACTCAGCCAAGTGCATAATTAAACTGTTGTGTATCTTAACTCACGTAATTTAGAGGTCAGTTCAGTTGATGCTACAATGTCAATCCTTACAGTTGTAACATATTAGTGAGCTCCCTTCTCCATAACACTGTTAGAATCTTGCTAAAGGACCTCGGATCCTAATTTTCCATGGAATTTGGAGTTGTACAAGAGCCATGTTCACTTCCATGTTCACTGCTGACTGACTAAAGTTCAAATGAATAATGCGTGGCTATACTATTATATAATCAGCCCATTGTAAAGGCAGGAAATATTTACATAACAAAGCAAAGGCACAGGTCAGCTCACTTGACCTAGGATCTAACAAAGAGAGTCAGGTTGGTCTGTGTACAGTCATGAAATGTACAAAAGCAATGGCAAAAGGGATGGTACAATTGAAACTGTATACATTTTCCTGGCACGTGTGTGTAAATGAAAATAGCTTTTGAGAATTAAAGGGTACGGGAGAATGTGTTAATTCTCCATAGGTAAATGTCACTGACTTTTCCATATTGAAACCTGCTATATTTCACTCAGTTCTTATCAAAGCTCATGCCAACATGCAAAAACATGAACTTAAGTCTGAAAAAGTGTAAACTGTGCGGAAAAAAAACAGGAAAAAAATTTCGACAAAAGGTATGGAACCAAAAAATTCCATAAAAAATATGTTTAATTTCTGCAGATTTTCTACAGAAAATTATCAGCAAACTTCAATAGAATTTAAAGTTTCTGTACACATTAAAATTCTATAAACTTTAAATTTTTCTACAGAATTGTATTGAAAATTTTCAATTGAATTTCAATAGAAGCATATTTCCATCGGATTTCCATAAAATATACAGAATTTCTATAGAATATCAGAGTTCAATAGAATATCTACAGACAATTTTCGTAAGGGACTATGGCTTACATATGCATGTAGAATTATATTGCGATACAATCCAATAGCGGCGTAAGGTGGCCATTTGTTTTTGATTTTTCATGTCTTTGAACCATTACTCAAACATCCTTGAACCGATTCTGTTCAAACTTGGCACAAAGGCATAGCACTATGACCTACAGATGCACATCGATTTATTTTGCGTTACGATCCATATGACCGCAAGGTGGCCGTGTTTTTGCGATTTTTCACGTCTTTGAACCATAACTCAAACATCCTTGAACCGATTCTGTTCAAACTTGGCACAAAGGCATAACACTATGGCCTACATATGCTTGTAGAATTATATTGCGATACAATCCAATATGGGCGTGAGGCGGCCATTTTGTTTGCGATTTTTTGTGTCTTTGAACCATAACTCAAACATCCTTGAACCAATTCTGTTCAAACTTGGCATTTTGATCTACAGATGCACATCGATTTATATTGCGATACGATCCAATATGGCCCCAAGGTGGCCATATTTTTGCGATTTTTCATGTCTTTGAACCATACCTCAACATCCTTGAACCAATTCTGTTCAAACTTGGCACAAAGGCATAACACTACGGTCTACATATGCACATTGATTTATATTGTGATACGATCCAATATGGGCGTGAGGCGGCCATTTTGTTTGCAATTTTTCATGTCTTTTAACCATAACTCAGACATCCTTGAACAGATTCTGTTCAAACTTGGCACAAAGGCATAACACTATGGCCTACATATGCATGTCGAATTATATTGCGATACAATCCAATATGGGCGTGAGGTGGCCATTTTGTTTGTGATTTTTCGTGTCTTTGAACCATAACTCAAACATCCTTGAACCGATTCTGTTCAAACTTGGCACAAAGGCATAGCACTATGACCTACAGATGCACATCGATTTATTTTGCGATACGATCCAATATGGCCGCAAGGTGGCCATATTTTTGCGATTTTTCATGTCTTTGAACCATAACTCAAACATCCTTGAACCGATTCTGTTCAAACTTGGCACAAAGGCATAACAGTATGGCCTACATATGCATGTAGAATTATATTGCGATACAATCCAATATGGGCATGAGGTGGCCATTTTGTTTGCAATTATTTGTGTCTTTGAACCATAACTCAAACATCCTTGAACCGATTCTGTTCAAACTTGGCATTATGATCTACAGATGCACATCGATTTATATTGCGATACGATCCAATATGGCCACAAGGTGGCCATATTTTTGCGATTTTTCATGTCTTTGAACCATAACTCAAACATCCTTGAACCAATTCTGTTCAAACTTGGCACAAAGGCATAACACTACGATCTACATATGCACATTGATTTATATTGTGATATGATCCAATATGGGCGTGAGGCGGCCATTTAGTTTGCAATTTTTCATGTCTTTAACCATAACTCAGACATCCTTGAACAGATTCTGTTCAAACTTGGCACAAAGGCATAACACTATAGCCTACATATGCATGTAGAATTATTTCGCGATACAATCCAAAATGGGCGTGAGACGGTCATTTTGTTTGCAATTTTCGTGTCTTTGAACCATTACTCAAACATCCTTCAACCGATTCTGTTCAAACTTGGCACAAAGGCATAACACTATGGCCTACATACAGTACCAGAATCACATAACTTGTAGCTTTTACCGCGCTGTTGGCCTACCTGCTGGTGCGGTAACTTCGCGGTAACACCTCTTTTGTTAGCTGTTGATTTTCTTTGTCCTCGATTGCGGTAAATGCGGTAAGTGAACAATAGTTCCCGCAGCAGTTGCGACAAGTACAACAAAAGAACGTGCGGTATTGCGGCAATTGACGAGGTGTTAATGACCCCAGTTGGTTGCCGCACAGACCTTTTGTGAAGGTTTGCTTTTGCCCCGCCCTCTGAGTTTATTATCACGATCACAAGTTTTCACCATAGCGATCTCGGCAAAGTTGGGTACCTGAAAGCATTTCTTGCATTTTTTTCCTTTGTACTCTTTGTAAGTGTACGGTAATGTACAGTATACAGCAAAACTTGCATTCAGACTCGGCTGGTTTTTGATAGCATTTAGACGCGTTCAAGACGCATCCGAGACGCGTCGAAAACACGACCCTTGCAGCTCATCTCACAATGGAAAGATTGTCAAAAGTGCCCTTCGTAATGTACATACAATACTCCTATTACCTCGCGTTTTTGTCACGTTCTTGACGCTCCAATTCCTTTCGTCTACTATCATAAAATGTAGCAACTTTTTGCCCAGTCAATGTTTAATAGTGCAAACATTTAGAGAAAAGAGCGATTGATTATATGTTGTTGCTCCAAAACTGCCCAGCTAAACTCATTGCATTATCGATATCGAGTTGGACCATGCGTTGTTCACTGTGCATGTCCACGAGAAAATCATTATCGAATGGTCTGGCCCGATGCCACGAAGTAATTGCTAATACCGGAAGTAGCATGTACAGTTGTGGTATTGTTGACAAAATGAACAGAAACACTGTTCATTCATGTGTCTGCGAGCTTTTTATTACACTGTGTGCATATGTATTATTGCCCGATTACTGTATTACTGTTTCACCCTTGCGTCCTTTTTACATAGGCATAGGATTAAAAAACACCACGAAACGACAGCTCGCATAGGAAATAAAATTTACTACGAAAACCCAGATCTTTTATTTTTCGTCTTTTCCCTTTTTCATGATGTTCTGAGGTTGCGTCATGCGTTAGATGAACGCTACACAATAAAACAGAGTGATTAGTTGATGAGTACGTTGTTACGAAAAACTCATGTCTGCGCAGTTGTAAGTGTTTCTCGTTCGTGGCATAGATGTCAGCAGATAATGGTCAAGGGGCCGAATCGATACTAAATACGGTCTCACGTTTATCCCGCACCGTTCGGAGAGGTTACATGTATCAGCTATTGTTAAAAACGTAACGATTTAATTCCCATTTGAGTACAATAACCGGACAGGTATAAATGGAATTCATGTTTGAATCCAATCGAAATTTACCTCTGCTCTGGCGGAAATCAACCATAGGCAGGCTTTACCCAGCTTTCCTGCAATTTCGATGAGCATGTCATGTCCGCAAACGACATTTTACGTCTTCTTTATCATTGATTGCAATACCAACGAAATGTTTAAAAGGGAACTTCCAAACATAGAGGGAATGGCTCGGCAATTTCAGAGTTGCGTTGTTAATTCTGAATGAAATCACAAATGCGAGTTCGAAGTCTGGCAACAAACTTTACATTATTATTCGATCACTGTATTATTGTTTTAACCACTTTCGTCCTTTTTACACAGGCATATAATGAAAAGACCAAGAAATAACAGCTATCATGGGAATAAAATCAATTACGAAAACCCAGATCTTGTATTTTTCGTCTTTCCTTTCTTATAATCATTCCGAAGTTGCGTTATGCCTAAGATAAACACCACACAATAAAACGGAGTGATTAGTTGATGAGTTCGTTTTACGAAAAAAAACCCCATATCTACGCAGTTGTAAGTTGTTACTCGTTCGCGGCTTAATTGTCGAGCAGATGATTGTCAAGGGGCCGAATCGATACTAAATACGGTCTCACAGTCACATTTATTCCGCACCATATGGAGAGAGGTAGCACGTAGCGGCTACGGTATTGTTAAAAACCCAACGATTTCATTCTCATTCGAGTAAAATAACGCGATAGTTGTAAATGCAATGCATGTCATATGGTTAGGTCCACGGTCCCTCCACGTGGAGGGACCGTGTTAGGTCGAAAACATTGGCGAGAAGTAAGATAAATAACCCGCGAAATTATCGAGAAAGTGTAGATCGCATCGTCATTGCAAAAGCATGGCCGCCATGACCTTTGGACTCTGCATGACCTTGATCACATAACGTTGTCATAAAAGTGGCAATATTGTCGATTAAAGCACGGTCCCTCCACAACTTGTGGAGGACCGTGATTAAAGTAATTTCGAAAATAACTGCAGTGATAAATATTTCTTCTAAAATGAATCCGCTAAAAATGACTCACCAAAAGAGGTTTAAATCTTCTTCCTTTTCCCTTGTTTGAGATCATGACAGAAGCATTTCATTGTAATGTGAACGTTAACGAAATTTACCTTTGGCGGAATCAACCATAGGTAGGTTTTACGCCACTTTGCTGTTCGATTTTAACCAAGGCAATTTCGATGGATATGTAATCTCGTGTTGGCTGTCAACAACGCTTTCAGTGGTGACGCAACATACTCTGAATTTTGTAGAGGAATGTATTCTGAAAAGGTTGCCTTGTCAGTTGCTTGACATGTATCATGTCATTGTCACTTTACAGTACGTGACAATGACATAGTGCTCTTACACTCGGACGGAGATAACTTATCCTTGTCACTGTCGGCAAACGTTACAGCGAAGACAATGTCGTAATTCTACTGGTAATGCAGTATTGTACATGCTGTTAAACAATTAGATTGATTGGGGAGGACACGACGCGACATTGCACTTTTATATGATATCCTATATTTACGGCTACTAGACTATACAATATCGAAGTTAGATTGGCTTAGCTAGATCTATAAAGGGCTTAAATCTCCGATATATATCGGATATTTACTTGCGATTTGACAGAATCTAGTATCGTCTAGTATCGAAGCTAGAGTCAGTCTTTGGAAGTCGGGTTTGGCCAGAACTGTGAGGTGGTGAAATCTCACCGCAGTCCTGGAAACGTCGATATGTCAAACTTTGGTACTAGATTGTAAATATCCGATATTTAAAAATTGTGCAAAGTCGCGCCTTCATGTGATTGGGAGAACAAATGTTCATGTACTTTTATAAGTGCACATTCATGAGCTGCCTCGGACATTCATGACCATGCATATTCCATTCCCGACTTTGATAATTCCCGAAACGAATACACAAAAATCATGTACAACGTAACAATGCACACAACGACGCAATCGTACATACTTCAGGGGCGCAATTAATCTTAGATTTATTTCTGGAGCTTGCTCAGTATAGGTCTTTAAAAACATCACTGCACATCGCATCGATATGACTTTCTCACACCAGAATTTCTTTACTTTGAACTAATATTGACATACCGTCCCTTCACGAACACATGGAGAGAGACGCAACGGTGCTTCGTAATATAATAGAGGTGTACCTCGATTGTAATATTAAAACTGTCGTATCTCGTGATCTTTCCCCGGTCGGATAGAGTCACCTTACAGCAGCACGATCATACACCTGCCTCCGTTTGCCGAAGCCCATAATTGTATTTTACACTGCTGCGTCTTGCGTAGCGGCAACGAAATACCGGTAGACACAAGCTAATAAGCTTACTTCTGAGCGTAGCAGCCATGTTTGCTTCTATAAATGCCCGATCTGACAGGTTGCGTAGTTGATGACGGTATCAATACTTCCGCGATATTGCTCATTTTCGGAACTGGATTTTTCAACATAATGACATGTCGGTTGTTAAATTTAATTATTTAGTTTTTTGTTCCACACAGAGAATGAATATCCAGCGTTTTAGTGACCAGTTTAGTCCCACTGTGTAATACTTCTCTGAACACAGTGCATGCGTGAGCGCTCAGATAATTTTAAAAACGGACACTGGACAGACAAGCTTGGCCTTCGCGCCTCGGTAAGATAGTACGCCAATTCGGCTACCTCGGAAACATCAAGTCAGATCTTTTCACTGACAAATAAAACGGAATTATAAGCAAAATCAGTTCGCCGATGAAATCACTTGCAATTTTCTACAACATTATTACCGTTGACTTAGCTGGTACGGACTCATATAACCACAGTCCCTCCACCCGTGATATAAGATATAAACTAGCGTACCATCACGTTGACATAGGAGCAAAGTCGTACGTGAAAAAAGTAAAGGAAAACATGCAAGTTCTAGGTTTTCAAACAAATTTTATTGAGATGTAAGTTGATTCTCATTTCCTTGTCGCTAGCGCTCCCGTTCAAGACCTGAGTAGAAAGGACACGTGGTTTAAAATGTAATAAATTGACGGGGCACCATTCTCTTGGATTTATTTGGTGCTCACTGTTATTTTTTTACCCAAATTTGTAATTTTTCTAACAGAACATAAAACCAATGGAGAGCACAGTGTCTGTTGCTGGTAGTTTTATTTGTTTTGTATTTTAATTTTACTACATTTGATCTGCGAGGTATAATCTCTCAGAACGAGTTAGTTTTACCCGGGAAGACAACTTTTTCAAGTTACCTGTCCTGGGTGGGTGGTTGCAATGCCCACGAATTTCGAACACTGGCTTTTATAAGTTTTCAAACTAGTAAAATATCCGTGACAGACTCGAAGAGGATGTCTCCTTGTGAATGTCCTTGAACCCATGACCGCGAGCGTCGTTTTTTTCTATGCGTTCTCTTTGTATAATGATCGATACACGTACATATAGCGTTGGATGGGTGATACCATTTTCACGAAGTGGTAAAAAGCAGGGGTAATGCAAAAATGTCGTTGCCAAGTCACAAAGAAATTCAACCGCAAATCGCAGTGACAATGCAATTCATAGGATTTTGATCAGTTCTTAACTAAAACTTGAAAAGACCAGACCTTGTCCATATTTTTTCATTCTTTAATTATTATTATGAGATAAAGTGAACGTCCCCTCCTGAAAGATAGTCAGGGCCGGATGCTTTGCAACAAGTCTGGTACGTGAGTTGTTCACATATGTAACATGTACATAGCGATGTGTAATCGGCGACCCGACCGCTCTGAAACAATTCGAAAAGACTATGACTGTAAAATCTTGTCTTTCCTTGTTCACTGTAATAAGCAGCGTGGCATGAATGTCCCACGTAGATTTCTAAGTGCCATGCCCACACGATGTTTCCATAAACATGCCAGACTGGGCCTGTAGCTACTTCGTCAAATCGCCATATCCCCATTCTCGCGAGCCACAGCATAATTTCTGCTCCGCTGACCTACGCCAAAACGGTAGCGCTGAGCTACTGCCGTAAAGAGGCACATTTATTACGACGATGAATATCCCCAGCCGGTTCCCTATGTGTGCAAAGACTACTTTTTAGGAAACATGCAAGTCAACTTCCCAGGCGCGTTTTATCGAGCGGCTGGTCGCGATGTGGACATGTCACTTATCGCATGTAATCCCGGCCACTTTGACAGTGATTTTCACATGAGTAAAGTCCGACTTGTTTGAGTATTTTACATGTATTAGTGATATACAGCATTGAACAGCTTAGGAGTGAACTTTTGACGATGTCGGGACCCTAGAAAATTTCACAATCTACCTGTGCTTTGAAGCAGTCTCCAAGCAGCAAACTGTCTCGCGTGAATTGTCTTCCATAAAATCGATCAGTAATTTAGTAAATTATTTTTGCTGTGTTATTTCCTATTAATTCTACGAGGGATAATAAATGGTTTCTACAGAGCTTCCGTTAGGATATTCAAACCTGCGTAAGGCTGTACGCAAATGTTTTTATTATTCGCGTAAAATGTATCAAAATGCGTACATGTAAGCACTTATAAAACAGCTGTATACGCCATATCGAAAACTAGTTCAAAAGTCAATGAATAAAGTGTTCAATAAACATCAGCAGTGACAATTTTTTTGGATGAGTTTTACAATCTTTAATACTCTTCTGTTCTATTCTCTGACGACGGTATTCGTTTCTGACTAATTACATTTAGATTACAACTTCCGACGATCTCTTTGCTGCCTGAACTCTATCGTCGCTGCTCTGAAGTCAAATGCGTAAAGTTTTGGGCCTTCCATGGTTATAACTATCAGATCATTTACGGCATCTTCACTCAGATAATTACGTTTCGATGTTTTTAATCGTGTTTTGGGTACTGAACCCCCATTCACACGGGACAGATGAGACTGGAATCACGGCTGACTTTGCAATATTTGGTGAGTTCACGATAATCGTTGTAAAGAAGCGTACAGACCGGCCATTAAACTATTATTTCTAAGTCTGCTTAGCATTAGCTTAAATATTCGACGCAGAGATCTTCAGGGTTTACAAGCCCGAATTCAAAGAACGTATGCAATTCTGGGGTGAAGAAAACGTAGTTCTAAGAAATTACAGTTTGAATTTAATCTCGAAAAAAGACAAACAATCCAAAAAATTCAACTGATGTGGGGTTATTACAAGGAGATATGGGTCGTGTACACTGTTATTCGGCGAAAGTAACACTAACTTTTTCAATTCTGGCGCCAGATTTTTCACCTGTAATGAATATATTTAGTCTGAAAGACCGTTTCTCAAACTTCCAGTTAGACCGGCTCCAAGTCTGTGGGCATATCAAAACATATAGTAAATTGAAGATTAAATATCAGTAGACCGTCGGGCTAAGTTGTAGGGCAGTTGGGATTGATCGCGGGATGATCGCCTGGCTTGGCCAGCTATGCAGTTACCATGACTTTTTGGAACTTAGCTTCCGAGAAAAGCCAGGGGACTGGGAGCCAGTTTAACTTCCGGTAAAAAGCCTGGAAGTGAAGATACAGCTTGCAGCTTGACAAGCGTGAACAAGGGCTGATAATTTATGCAAAACTCGTCAAGTTGACGCTTTGAAGGCTCGTTGTGCGAAAACAAAAGCGATTTTAAAATCCAAGACTGCTTTTTTTTTGGCTCAGTATGTACCCAGCTCTCGATTGCCGTTAACGGAACACCAAGGTCTATTGCATACAGGTAAAAGTCGCCACTTATTCACAGTAAAATTGCCAAAATATCTATTTCCAATAGTAACAAAGCATAGACTTTAAAAACGGATCCGTTTTTAAGGTCTATGAACAAAGATGGTCTCGATACCGTAAACTGCGAAACCTGTCCGATCGGGCATTTCAAAGCGCAAACATGGGTAACTGCCTATGCCACAGCGCACATCGTTGTGTATAGACTACAATTCTTTCTATACTAGGTTGCGGGGACTTATCTGACCGTACTGTCATAGAGGCGTCTTTGTCCGACCGGGAAACATAAGGAGATACGACAGTTCTAAATATTACCATGGCGGTATATTTCTATAGTATTAGAGCACAGTCTCTCCACAGATTGTTGAATGACAGTGACAAAAGTTAGGACAAACGATGTAAAATAGGAAAGCCATTAGCACTACACTGATGACCAGTTGTATTTACAGACTCCCTGTTAGTTTCACCATGGAGGTAGGAAGCTTCTACCTCCATGGTTTCACGATCGATCAATCAAGCAGATTACGCAGCGCATGGGTGCCTGAGGTTTCACCCGTCCGAAGAGAAATAAATGCGTCTGTAGAATTATTGTTCGCAATTTACTGTCATTGAAGGCTTTATAGCACTAATCCTACATTATCTCCACAAACTTTGACGCGGTCACAAGGGAGTACATGGTCATTTTTCACCTCCTCGCATGATACAAACATGAAGCTATGGAACGGGTGTCATGATCGGTTGACGATAATTTATGAGTGAAAATGAGGAAAGCTTTATTTCAACAAAAATTCTGCATTTTTAGTCGTGGATCGTACTTGTGGAAATTTTAAAACTGTATTTGAGCATATACCAACCACTAAAGTTGAAATGACTGGTACAGATCAGTGATCAGTTCCGAGTTCACCGGCATTCACTTCTTGCATTGAAAAATAGAAAACATGTCTTCTGCGATGTGTTGTGGCATCAACTTACCACCGGACCGTGACTCACCTGATGGTCACAATCATCGAATAAATTTCTCTTCGACATCACGTCTCTCTCAGATCAGCGATGTCATCTTTATTTAAGAAATTTATTAAATTATCGATCGGATTCAAACTCGCAACATACCGCACCCGGCCCACCCAGCCAGAGAAATATTTTACAGTGATAGGCTATTTATTGTGTTGTGTACCAAAGAGAAAGACATGATTTATATTTCCCTTTACAATTTTGGCGATTTGTGCTCAATTACTGTGAATAGCATGCTAAGTTGCCACCTTTCCTGTCTTGCTGTGTAGGCCTACAGCTGACCACTCCGTGAAGTTCAAATTTGCATTTATATTTGGTTTGTAGTAGGCCTACAGAGTCGCAATTTCTTCAGCTGTGGTTTTGAAGCTGTCAATCATTCAGTTGCCGCACAAGTTTCAACATTTAGAACAATAGAATGCGATCGCAACTAGGTGTTACCGCAGCATTTGAGTTGTCAGTGTGTTGCCGCATGCTGTTGCCGCATGTTTTGAGGCATCAGTGAGTTCCCGCAAACGCGTTGCCGCAGTGTTTGCGGCAATAAACAATGGGAAGTGGGCATGAAACAATAGATACCGCAGACCTTGCGGGAGAGAACAATGCTACCGCGCAGTTACCGCATGTTTGCCGCATACCGCAAAATGCGGTTACAAGTTATGTGATTCTGGTACTGTATGCATGTTGCATTATATTGCGATATGATCCAATATGGGCTTGAGGCGACCATTTTGTTGCGATTTTTCATGTCTTTGACCCGAGTTTGTTCAAACATGGCACAAAGGCAAAGCACAATGGCATACATATGTATGTATCAATTAACCTTGCGATAGGAGCCAATATGGCTGCAGAACTGCCATTTTGTTGGAATTTTGCATGTCAAGAAGCTTAATTCAAAGGTCATTACACCGATTTTGTCCAAACTTGGCACAAAGATCATGCACTATGGCATACATATACATGTCAATGTACTTCATGACATGTTCCAATATGGTTGCCAGATGGTCATTTTTCCCCAATATCGCTGCCAGGTGGTAATTTTGGATTTCTTAATGTCTTTGAGGCTTAATCATATGCAAATATTCCTTATCCAATGTTGTTGAGACTTGGTACAAAGATAAAGTACCTATGGCATACATATGCATGTCTACTAATTTTGTGCTATGATCCGTATGGTCAATAGACAGCCATTTGATTTCAATTTTGGTGTCTTTGAAACATAAACATAGGTCACTGTCCTTCGATGGACTGATTTTGTTTAAACGTGATATGGTTGCATTCTTGTGCAAATTAATTTGTTTCATTGTATGATACGAAATGGCTGCTTACAACAGCATACCCGATCCCATACCATTTCTAAAATTCCACCAAACCATGTGTATAGTACGTGCCATCATGACACTAGAGGCAGTGAGGACATCGTTATGTGTGATGTAATCAAAAGTTCCTTCAGTGGTCGTTACCGGCAGCATGGGTTTCATTAAGAGCCGGCAGCCGGCGAAATTGACCGTTACTCTCACAATTTCGCCGGCTACTTTGTTGGAAAATTTTAACTCTGTTATCCCTCAAATATTTTTTACCTTCTGAAATGATACGGACAAGTATCACAAACTGTGTAATCAAACTATTTAACGGCTTTTATGTGAAACAAGTTTTAGAAGACGAGCGACTGCTACGATCACGTGTACTACGTCGTAGCATAGCACGGTCTTGGGTATATCTGCCTCAATAAAATTAGAATTACAACGGACGATTCCATTTGCTACCTGAATTGCTGATTCGTATTCGGTGACCTTTATGTTCGCCATGAAAACGTGCGTACTACACCTGTCGGCCGTCATAAGCTCAATTCAAAATGGTCGATGGACAAATGAAGGGGGGGGGGGATTTCACCATGGTTCATGTGTTCTACTTGTACTTTTACATTGTGACTGGCACCATTGCATTGGGGGGGGGGGCTGGTCCCCCCTAGACAAATTAATTGGGGTGCCAACATTACAACAGAAGGGGAATCCCCCATCCCCTGTCTAGATGACGATCATCTACAATATCACATTTATATCATTAATAATAGTGAAATATTATAGTTTACCTCCTAAAAGGATGGACATTCTTAGATTTTAAGACTTTAGTTTTCTTTGTTGAAAATATCTTCAACATTACCACATTTTATCATTTTTATTATGAATTATCATATTTAGGCCTAATCTCCCAGGAAAATGGCTTTTATGATATGAACACAATTGTACTTGAACACTGCAGTCAATTCTCCTAAAAATACTAGAAATTCATGTGACTGTGAGCTGTTAAAAGTGAATTTTAGCTCATTAGGGTTTCCGGCCTTCGGCTGGAGGGGAACACCCCCTCCCGGACTCTCCCCCCCCCAACGACGACCGCTTTGTGGTCATGGCAGCTGCAAGCCGCCTACTTTATTATTGTGGCCCCCTACTTCAAAACTTAATAAAACCTCTTGGCAGAGATGGGTCAATTTTATTGAACGTTCCTCAGATTACTTCATTATGCAAGTCACAGGCCTGATGCACCCATTGCATCAATGTCATTCCACAGCTACCAAGACCACAGCTACCTAGACACCAAAGATTATAACAAAATGGACCAGCGGGGACTGTGTCAGCAACGATGACTTGTTAGCCAAAAAATCTTCTCTAAAACTGCTTTATCAGATTGCTTGGAAAGTTGTTTAAGCATATTCCACAAGCTTACCTCAATCAGGTTTAATTTTGGTGACATTTTCTTTTTTGAATATATTTAGAGCAATGTGCCCTGGTTGGTCTAAAAATATTATCTGAAACCGCTTGTCTTATTGCTTTAAAACTTGTATGCATGCTCCTCAGGGTGACCTTAATCAGGTTTTCTTTAAATTCTGGTGAGATTTGCATATTTATATTTTTGAGGCAATTTTGACCTGTTTCGGTTAAAAAACATTCTTCTCTGAAGTCACTTGTCTGGTTGCTTTTGAGCTTGGTATGCATGTTCCTCTTGTTGATCTCAGCCAGGTTTGTTGAAATAATGATGAATTTTTGGTATTTGTATTTTCTGGACAATTTGTTTTGGTCTGATTTCTTCTCTGGCTGACACCTCTTGTCAGGTTACTTTGGAATTCTATATGCAAGTCCTTAGGGATGAGATTCATGAGTTGTTCATATAATGAAAAAGTATGCAATTTTGTGTTTTGGAAACAAAAGTAGCAGTTTTTCATCAACAAATACCAAATAGCTTATTCAAAGAAAGGCCTGATTGCAAACCTTGAGATCCATGCATTCCACAAGAATGGATGGGTTGTTTTCTAATGAAGTTATCATCACCAAATATATGGAAATTTATGAATACACCACCGCTAAGTTGAGGGAAGAGAACAGGGTTTATTGCAAAAAGAAGAACGGAAACACCGACAAGTATAGAAATAAAGCACAAAATGAAACGGCAAATATAAAGCAGTAAAGGGCATAGAACTAGTGCCCTCGCAGATCTCAAACTAAGTACTATCAAAACTTACAATACAAAACAGTCAAAATAGAAGTAGCAAACTAACCTACAATAAAATATGAGCAAAATATATGGGAGAGGGCCCCTTCAGTCAAGCAACCGAGCAAAGGTCATAGGTGACCTTGGGGTCAAGGTCTGAATGACCTTGATGATGAATCCATCCTGAGAGGTTGAAATGTGGGAAAGGAGTGGAATTCCCGAGAAATGGGGGTCAGGATGGAATCCAAAGCCCAAACGAAGGAAGTATGACTGAAGTGACCCCCAAAAGGAGGGAAGGAATTGAGAATGATGTTAGTAGAGGGGTTCTCGCACCCAGGGGATCACCGCGGTGGTGATACGGCCTGGGGGGAGGGGGTCCCGGGGGACAGGTAAACTGTACGAGCCCGGGTGGAAACATGATGGAACAAAGACGAGGTTCTCGCACCCAAGGGATCACCGCGGTGGTGATACGGCTTGGGGGGAGGGGGTCCTGGGGGACAGGTAAACTGTACGAGCCCGGGTGGAAACATGATGGAACGAAGACAAGGTTCTCGCACCCAAGGGATCACCGCGGTGGGTGATACGGCTTGGGGGGAGGGGGTCCCTGGGGGACAGGTAAACTGTGCATGCCCAGGTGGAAAATGGTACGAAGACAAGGGTCTCGCGCCCAAGGGATCACCGCGGTGGTGATACGGCTTGGGGGGGGGGGTCCTGGGGGACAGGTAAACTGTGCGAGCCCAGGTGGAAAATGGTATGAAGACAGGGTGTCTCGCGCCCAAGGGATCGCCATAGTGGTGATACGGCTTGGGGGGAGGGGGTCCTGGGGGACAGGTAAACTGTACGAGCCCAGGTGGAAACAGAAGTTACGTGTAGGAACGGTAAAAGATGAAAACACAAGAATGACAAAACGCAGACATGAAACACAACAAAACTGTAAACGTGTGAGTCTGTTAATGCGTGGAATAAGGCCGACTTGAAGTGACAACATAGACCGCAGTAGAAAAGTGTTTGAGTGTTCACACAGTAAGGAGGCTAGCCGTTGAAAAGCGTGACGCAGGGAAATTTCTGATGTTCTTATGTACATGTAAAGTCGGTAGCAGTTGCTAGACCATCTACCTAAAAGGTGGTCTGCTAGCCTGTTGAAAAAATGTGATACAGGAAAAATTTCTGTTTCTTAGTACATGTAAGTCAGTGGCAGTTGCTAGACCATCTACCTAAAAGGTGGTCTGGGATTTCCATGTAGAGCAGTGAACGGATCAGGCAAATCGGAACGTCGCTGTTAACTGGAAAAAGTCCGAGCAAGCGAAGTAAAGCCTCTTCAATGGCATGTTGCTGGTCAACGAAGTGTAAAGTCCATGACAGCGTTAAATGTCAGTTCTTTCGATATGAGGAAACTGATGTGGGATAAAAGTTGCAATTATGAGACATTACTAAAAAACTGTAATACTGCTAAATGGCACAGGATGGAGTCTGTAGTCCTTTGCTTCAAAGTGAAAGTGTTCTGAAAGAAAGCATGTTCCTCCAGTCACACTGATGTGAACTGTACAATCCACAAAGTCAAAGTGCTGATGTGATGCCGTAATGCGGTTGTGGTAAGGTATCCATGGGTATGCTGACCGAAATGTTTTATGGACAGTGAGTTCGCTAATACGTAGACATTGAGCTAATCAGACTCTATGATACAGTTCAGGCACTGGCTTATTGCAGGGGCCCTGGTACGAGCATGCCCAATGGGTTGCAGACGCTAGCAAATGTTTTTGTTTTCGTATGTTCTCGCTGGGATGCTTGTGAGATTGCCGACAAGTGCAGCTGCAGGGTTCGGCTTCCAGGGAGTGGCACAGTAGTTTGAAACAGTGCATCTAAAATGAAAGGAAAAAAGAAATGTGAAAGACATCGCTACACTGTATGAAGAGCAAATTGCGTGGGGCCGCATGTAAGGCCAGACTGCGCAATACATGCAAAGCTGGGAAACGCTTGTACAGGATGGCCAAATCAACATGCTGAAAAGGGGGGGGGGCATGATAATGCATGCAAACCGAAGAGAGCCAGGTAACATGAGCTGCAAACAGGTAAATAAACGAGCGACAAGTAGGCGAATGCTAGCAAAACTGAACTCCTAATAAGTAGTAATTTCAATGCAAAAGGTAAGTCATGGCCTTATCGTAGCATAAGAAAAAAAGAAGAAGGCAAGATTCATTGCCAAGTCCACCCCAGCAGACAGAACATGCCAACGAGATGGCAAACATCAGTCTGAAAGGCGATATAGAATGACCGGTCGTTCTCGATCTCCAGCTGTAGTTTGTTGGTTCTTTCTTGTGGCACCGCAGCGTAATCCAAGGTAGAAGTAAGGGGAGATCATCAGGTGATATCCAGCAGCTGCGCTTGGTGACACATACAGGTGAAAGGTGAAATTGGTCTGTAACATCCAATAGGTAGCTGGGAGCAGGTTACGTCCGATTGGTGAGACGACTGTTAAGTAGGCCACCGATAGGATGCTTTACAGCGAGTTAGCCTTCAGCTTCCGCATATGTATGCTCTGAATTTATTTGCTAGTCTGACTTGATTGTCCGCAAACGCAGGAGTGTCATGTTGATACGCATCTAACTCTTCGCTTAACAGTCTGAAAGTTCATCACGTAGGGGTAGCCTTGAGCTGCCGCATATTTACATGCTCGGAGATAATTGCTAGTCATTGTTGGTTGACCGCGTAAACAGAGTCTGACTCATTAATTGAGTCTTGAATAGAAACTGTACCTTGTTTCGCTTTCAGGCAAACAGGAATTGCTAGTCATTGTTGGTTGACCGTGTAAACAGTCTTGACGCATGATGTCTTGAATTGAAACTGTACCTTGTTTCGCTTTTAGTCAAACAGGAGTGAGGCCGTGTGTAGATCGTTGTGAACTGCTGGTCGGAAGAACTCGTTAGTATGCTTGAAATCATGCAGATGTTACTTAAATGGTCAGCAAGCTGTCCGATGACAGGCTAACGCACGACTAATTACAAATCTGAAATGGAAACTGATACAGTCTTCGGTCAGTCAACTGATCCTCTTGTTGATTCTTGCTGGACGTGATACGATGTACGTGATAGGAACTGATGACATCAGGTTTGATGAGGTTTCTGGCCCCGCCACCAAAACAGGCAGGTCGACCGAGTCTGGAGTCAATGTGGTATACACTCTGGCCGTCGTTACGTTCGCTTCTTGACGGCGTCTGGCTGTTGTGTCCTGTTGATCCGCAGTCATCTGAATAATGCTTATGAAATTCTTGCGGATGCGGAGCTGGCGCTGGATTGGTACGATGGGTCGGATTGAGCGGTCGGACGTGACAGAAAAGCCGGGCTCGACATAGGCCAGGAAAACCATCGCCATGGGCGGTATATGGCCAAGCAAAGTCAGTTACTCCATGGAGGTAGCTCTATGGTTACTCGTAGTCAGCCTGCAACTTGTCCAACGTACAGACGAGCTAGAAATGTCGGAAATTTAGGCAGAGTAATAAAGAGTCCGATGCCTTATGGTTGAACTCGAAGATGTACCAAAGTCCCACGTCTTTGGTCAGTAGTCGGCCTGCAGCTTGTTCCGACGTGCGGTAGTACGTTTCAAATTAGTACAAATGCTAGACGAGCGGGAAGATGCCAGATATTTATAGCAAAGTATTTATAGAGTCCGGTGACTTATGGTTTGAACATGAGGACGTGCCCATGTCGATGGGGCCTTTGTGAGCGTCGTCTTTTGCCTGGCAATGGCATGTATGTTCATTCATGTACGCATGGAAATATGCAGGTCGTCGACTTGAAGGTGTGGATAAGCAGCCGAAGTCCGTCGCTTGAACCATAGCCGGGAATGAGTAGGCAAGATTCCCATCCTTTCCTGCCAGGATATCGCGACGAATCGCTGGAGACACCATTTCGATATGTGGTAGGCTTTCTGAAGGCGTTCCGCGGGTCTGTAGCAAGGTGTTGGTGACGCGTGACGATGAGGAGGGGATGACATCGACGTTGTTGGAACGTAGGGCGCCGCCATCTTGGATTGTGTTGTTTACGTTCCGGAGTGGACTTCATAGGTGACTTAGTGGCCGCTGGTCGAAGTTGCTGTTGCAGGATATTGGATATCGTGTTGACCGAGTCTTGCAGCTACGTTTATGGAAGTGTTACATAACTATCTTCTGGTAATGTTGGCTTGGGACGCTGCCCGCCGAAATGCTGGCAGAAGGAACCATTGCAGACAATGGAACTTCGGAGGAGACCTGGTTCTGAACTCGGTTTGAATGCCAGGACTGTCATTCGCCTGAGGCCGATCAGAAGGATTGTGAGTAATAATACGTTAGTACCGCGGACGTGCTCCGTATTCGTCATGCTAGATCAACATGCACTTGCAGCGGAGCGGGACAGAGGTCAGTGGCCGGTCTTGTGTAGGGCTGAGCCGGGGTCTCGAAGCAGGCTGAGCATTCGGACACTCAGATTTCTTGGCTGTCTTTGGACGTCCTTTGGCCGGCATGGTTGTTCGAAGGAAGGGATCGTAAAGGGAACGTAGCTGGCTGATATTGCACGGCAATGAATGAATGAATGAATGAATGGAGCGATGAGACAAAGGCTTGATGATGTAGTGTCGTGTGCAAACGTGGCTGATTGGCTGGGAAGGAGGATTGATAACAGTCATGGGTAGAAGAGCTGATTGGCTAAGGGGATGACAGTGAAGATGTAAGGAAGGCAGATAGCTAGGTGTAATCACAAAACACATCTGTGATAAAACACAGATTCCACTTAAACACTGAAAAATGATTTAAAGTCATGGTTACTTAAGATAGTTGTTTTAAAAATGTTATAATATCAACAATTTTGTATTTTTGTGGCGTTTTGCTTCTTTTCTCAATGTTCGACCAACATTAAAAACAAACAACATTTATTTAAAGAAAGAGTCTGCAGTATTAATTTGAGATTTAGTTTGCGAATCCTTACAAATTTTACGTACACATTTGCCATGTCTGAATAGGATGAAATATTGTAGTATTGTTTGTTTTTGAATTTTGCTTTATCATATCTTTAAAATAACATTAACGATTTCGAATGCAGGTTTGACATTTGCGTGAAGGTTGCTTTGAATTATAGTACTATATTAAGATTATATGAAAATGAAAAGTTGTTAATTTTTGTAATTATATTTTATTATTTGTGCCGGTTTTATACCTACAGATAGGTACATGATATAGTAATTTCATATTGTAAATTTTAATGGGCATCCAACTGCAGTTAAAATCATGAAAACAACGCCAAGATGATTTCAACAGGTTTGGTCTCCAATCAAATATATTCCATAATTTTATCAATAAAAGTATCAAGGTTGGAAATAGTGATTCAAAAATGCTTAAGTTATCTCAATGTCATCACTCTTTTGTTATCGGTTGTGTAAGATGTTCAAAACATTCCTGCTTCAGTTGTACTTGAAGTTAGAGGGACGACATTGTTTACTTTACCTGTATGGTTTCTGAGTTAATGTTTGTATGTTGAAATCTCTCCATGTATCTGGTGTATGGTCAAATGGGTAAACAATGGTTCAGTGTCACATACGTCAGTAAACATCAGCTACTGTCTGTGAAAAATTAAGAAAAGTTTGTTGTTTGCCAGAAATATACACATAATCAGCTGACAGTCAAAAAACTGTATTGTTTGATGGTTTATCACACAAATAGAAAGAAGAACAGGAACTAATCAAATTGATGTAACAGTAGTTCCGTGAATGCCTGTGTACTTCTTATTATCACAGCCTACTGATTGTTACATGTACTGACAGTTCTGATGAATCTTTCCCACTCTCCATGGGTCATATAAGTTAATCAGTCTGTGTGTGTCAGTCTGTTTGTCTGTCGATTTTTCAGTCTGTAGACCCAGTTTGTTGACAAATAATTGCCACATCAAATGTGACCAGCTTAGATATGCAATGTTTAGATGGCTGTCAAAACAGAATAGAATCTTTTAGATGTGGATAGCAGAATAAAAAACATAATTTTGATTTTAATGCAATACAATATTTATATTGATGAGACAGTTATTACTTTGATATTTGGTAAATATGATGGAAGGGTCAATGCATTTGATATTTTGGTAAAATATCATAGAATTGGTATTTGATTTTTTTTTCATATTTTTGGTCAAAGGTCTTGTGCTCGGGAATCACATGTCAGGTGATAATCAAATTCAGATTAAAAGTTCTAAAGATCATTAGATTACCATGATGAAATTTTGGTAATTTGTAAATATGAGCCAGTTTGAAGACAGAATTGTCAGTGCAGATCACTTTTCAGGTATGACATGTTTTACAAAACAAAATAGGATGGATATTTCTGTATGTTGTGTTCAAAAGAAGTTTTGGGGTTCAGATGTAGTAATTTTGGACAATTTTTGCCTGTTGATATAATATTCTTGAAGTTTATGGTCCAATTGCAAAAACTTGAGAACTGCTGCACATTTCATCGGTAATTCTAATGTCAGCCTAGATGCATACTTAACTGTGAATGGGTGTTTGTTCAAACAAAGTTACTATTTACCAAAAATTTGTTATTTACCAGCTAAAACATAGACTTCGTGGAAATCTCAATAACATTTTGTCAGATTGTCTTGAAAAAATTTATTCAAGTATCTAAGGTAGCAGACCTCTTATGTTTTGGTTACTTTATAGCCAATATCTTGAATTGTATTGAGGGAAGCTCACTAACTAATATACCAAAAAAGTTAAAAAGTGTTATACGGGTGAGTCTAAGAGAAGTTGCGGCAAACCAATATGTTATTATGATGAGCTTATTGACAAGTATGCAGGCTGACATACAGATACAGAAAGGAAAATGTCATTTGTATAGATAGCAAATTTGGTTGCTTTATCCAGCAAAGTTGACCATTTATCACCAAATCTTACATCTTTGGATGTACATATGTCAATTTTGTACTGAAAGCCGAGATTGCTTTGAAACTTGGTTTGCAGGACCTTTTTTACTTACCATATCGTATTGTATATTTATTGAATTCTTTGTCTTGGAAGGTCAGATATTGGCTTCTACACAAAATCTGTGGTTTGATGCATTCTGGTTATACCTTGACAGGCATTACAAAAGAGGTACATATCTGATTGCACAGATTCCTTGATATATATATATATATATATATATATATATATATATATATATATATATATTATATATATTCTCATACATGAATTTGCATTGATTTTGTAAGAGTGCACAATAATGAAGATCGCCCACTTTACATTAAGTCTTCTATCGTGCAATTATTGACAAAATGTATTTTGATGGGGGGAGCATCAAAATGTATTCAAATGCACTTGACATTATGATATTATAAGCTAAGGCCCATAAATTTTATTAAATCTTGTACCAACACACACTCAGGACTGCCACATGTAACCAAATGTGAGCAAAGAGTCATTGACACTATTTTCACCACATCAATTTATGACACTATGCAGAATGGTATGTCATCCATTTTGTCAATCATGCTCAACTTGTAATATACATTGTACAGTGTAACTTCATGCACCTTTCTCACGAACAGCTGACTCTGTGATAATTTAAAAGTCAGTTTATTCAATAATTATAATACATTTTTCATGCCACATTCAATGTTTTGTAGCCAGGAATATCACCATGCTGCTTTTTAATAAAGTGTGTGTGCACTTATTATCTGGTTCATGTTTGTTCCTACTTTAATATAATACTAATTGAATTTCTTAAAAAACTGGTACAATACAAATATAACCCAAAAGTAATTCCACAGATACTTAGAAATAATGCAACTAATCACCCAAAAACAACCTGAGTGTAGTAAACTCATAATTTGTCTCATTTATTTGTTTCAATATTTTTCAAATGATATTTATCCATGATGGCAAAGAACTCTGTGATTCTGAAGCTACATATTTTCATATTTTATTTTAAAGATTGCTTACGTCATATCCAATTAAAAGTACTACAAATGATACCATTTATTGTATATTACTGTATATGCATAGCATTTTTAATATTGCTACATTTTTTCTCTTTGAAATAATATGCAGTAGGTGTTTTTAAAATGTGCTATACAGGCAGTAATAGTAAGGGACACTCAAAGAGTATGTCTTCTATTTAGACAGGGTCAGTGGAATCAGCTGATGTGTCACATGACAGCTCAGAAGAGGAAAAACATCAACAATTCAAAGACAAGAAAGGTATGTGTCCAAAGGTATCCATCTGCTTGGCATAATAACTGTCAGTATGGAGTTTCCAAAAATAAAAAGAGATAGGGGGTCTTGCAATACCCCATATTTACAACCAGTTGATCACACTGCCATCTAATGGTCAACTATAAATATTTAATTTTTCTTTTGTCATTCTGATACAGCTAGTCATCCATGACAGATCGAAAGTTCAATAAATTGGAAAAAACGTTGACTGCTTATATTATAGAAACTCCGTACTGACAAGAAATGTACGGCAAACTTGTACACTTTTGGTTGAATTTTAGAGAATAGGTGATTGAGCATATATCATGACCTAGGCCATTTTTCTAGGTCTTAAAGGAAATTTTAACCACTAAATAATTAACAACACTATGCTCATGATTGCACACCCTGCATAACCAATAGTATCTCCATTACAGCTCTTCAAGTTGCTCAAACAAAGGGCAAACAAATATGCACATTAAGGCTCTTCTGAATCGTTAGATGGCCAGTCAGCAACAACTTCATTAGTGATCGTTGAAGTCATACTATCGTCAATTTTTGACGTTGTGATTTATTGGCTTTTTGAACTAAACTAGGGAGGGGTCTTATACACGGATGTATAGCTATTTTTAAAATCCTCCAAAAGTGGGGGAGGGCCTTATGCTTGAGCGGGGTCTTATGATTGGATGAATAGGTATCTAAAAAAATAATCCATCTGTAGGGGCACAGAAATTAACGAATTTGCTATCACTGTTGACAGGTATGGCCTTCAACTGCCTTCGATACATCTGACATGTAGTAATATGTACCTCTCTGCTTAGTGTTCTCGGCCGCGGTATATTTATTACTTCAAAAGAATTTTAAATTCCTTCAAAATTTGATGGTTTCCTGTGAATAACCTGTTATCCCTCAGTGAACCTTTGGCATCACATTGTGAAGGATTGCATAAACCATTGAGTTTTACAGTACAAAATGCTACAACATATGCGTAAAAGTGCAGTGCAGTATTCAGAATGAGCTTTTACTGCATATTTATGTCACACTTTCTGTGCATCTATGAAAGGTCCAGTATTGTGGTACATATATTCATACACAAATTGATGTCCGCAAATTGTACCGATGCAGAAGAAACAGCAGTAGACTAAACCTTTTATTCTGCCAGTCATCATGTTGAGTGTAAATGAACTCTTGTTTTCCTCACCAAAAATCTTTTTAGGCATTTTTAGCTCCCATATATGCATATAAAAATGGGAGGTATTCTTATAAGGTGGAAAAATGTCGTCTGTATGTATGTACGTATGTACGTAAGTATGTCCGTCCACGTCAAAAACTCCTAAACCATAGCACCTGCTGTCTTAGTATTTGGTGTTCAGGTGCACCTAGGGGTGGAGATGTGAATTTGTTCAAGTGAACATGTCAGTGCCAAAAATTTTCAAATGAGGGGAAATAAAGGAAAAATCCTGCAAATGGCTAAAACTCAGTAAGCATTGGTCAGATACGGTTGGAACTTGGTATGCAGATTTCTTTAGGTATTCTAAACTATGTGTGCAAAAATTGGGATGAAATTTGCATGTTTGTATTTTTAGGGTATTTTTTCCATTTTTAGTCAAAAAATCTTGTTCTCTGAAATCACTTGTCTGATTGCTATGAAACTTCATATTCATGTTCCTCAGGATGAACTCAGTCATGCTTGTACAAATCGTATTGATATTGTCATATTTGTAATTTTGAGGCAATTCTCCCAATTTTTGATAAAAAATTTTTTATCCAAAAACTACTGATTTGATAGCTTTGATATTTGGTATACTGGTAGCTAAGATTAATCTCAATATAATGTATTGAAGGTATGTTGAAACTGGCAATTTTTTATTTATTTTTGGGCAATTTTTACCTTCTTTGGTCAAAAAGTTTTTCTCCTAAAACTTCTGATCTGGTAGCTTTGTATCTAGTATACAGGTTCCTAGGATTTATGTTATTAGATATATTTAAAATTAGGATGAAATCTGCAATTTTGTATTTTGTTGCCAATTTTTCTCATTTTCGGTCAAAAAATGTTTCTCAAAATTTATCAGTCTGATTGCTTTGATATTTAGTAAACCGGTTCTTAGGGTTTTTGTTAATAAGATATATTGAAATTAAGTTAAATCTGGAATTTTGAATTTTTGGGGCAACATTGTGAAACTCAGTTTTACTGGGATATCTTTCATTTTGCATTTTTAATTTTTATACCTACTAGAACTTAGAGAATATAATGTGGTGATTTAGTAAGCATTTGATATGGTAAACTGTATTGGTGTTGAAATGCGGTAAAAAAATCCTGGCAGATTTTGAAAAAAATTCCAAACAAATGCCAATAAAAAATTCAGCCAGAGAAGGTTTGACAAAAAGAAAAGGTGGGAAAGTGGGGAAAGAAGAGTGTACAATGGATCGGATAAAAAAGATAATGTAACTCATCGATCTTCCAGACACCATCCCTTATCAAATGGCCCACCCCGGTGTATTATTGCACGCAATTAACCATGCAGTGTATTTTAGTTTAAGATGTCAAGTTAGGTAAGGATTTGAAAGGAATAGTCAAGTTCACCACAGTTAAACTTTATCTCTTGTGTCATCATCCTTGTGTAATTGGTTAAGTTTGTAAGTTGTTCCAGATGTGGATGCACAAGCTGTTCTGGAAGAAAATAATGTTTACTTTTCCTGTAGGATTTCTGAGTTGATGATTGTATGTTGAAATTTCTCAATGTATCTGGTGTATGGGCAAAGTGTAAACATTGGTTGCATGTTATGTATTTCAGTCTATGTCAAATATTGTAAATGAAAAATCAAGAACAGTTTGCTGTGTGCTTGTAAAAGATAACATATTTGTCAATACATAAACTGCCTTGCAGATTGATTGTCTTCAAGATTATCACAGAAGTAGAAAAGGAAAAGAAACTAATAAAATTGCTGTAACGTATTCACTCTCAGTGCCTATATAGGCCTATACTTAACTATTTTATCATTCCATTCAGCTGTTTGTTATATCTTTATCACTCTCCATGGGCCAAGGCACACTTGGGGTCAATGTCATCACTCTGTGCCAGTCTGTGTATGTCAGTCTGTTTGTATGTATGTCCACGTTTCATTCAATTGTTGACTTGTTTTGATAACTATATGGGAGCGAACAGTGATGTTGTCACTATTTTTATGTTAAACTTATTCTGAAGAGACAGTAGCTACATCATTTGACAATTTAATTTCTCATGATTTTTTTCCTGCATATTGACAGCAGAAATTCCCAGAGTTTAGTTTGTTAACATAGAAATGCATATATATAAAGTGTTGTGTGTAGCACACATTTGAGTTCTAAGTCTTGACTGAAAATTCAATAGTTGCCTTTACATGCCGGTATGTTGCGGTATTTCAACAAGCAAAACACTGGACATTGCAACATATTATCTTATACCCGTATATTACCCAGTAGGCTACTATAAGGTAGAGGAAAACAGGTTGAAAGAGCTCAGAGAATGCAAGAAACTGTCGCTGATAGATTTAAAGGAGAACTAAGTGAAAAAAAAATAACTCTGTGTCTATTCATTACAATTGAGATATCAGTATGAAGGTTTACTTTCCAGTGACTGTTTAATATTTTCATACCAAAAAAAGTCCAAGATCAGGATTTATCATACTTTTACACTTATGACTCTAAATAAGATAAAGCCCTATGCCCTATAGCTCACATTTGGTATACCAATGTGAGGTTATCGCATAAGCTGAATCAGTTCGTTTGCATCTCATTTGCATGTATGTATGTATGTATGTATGTATGTATGTATGTCCGTCAGGTCAAAATTCCGAAACAATAGCAACTACTGTCTTAGTATTTGGTGTACAGATGCACCTAGGGATGGAGATGTGAATTTGTTCAAATAAACTTGTCAGTGTCAAAAATATGCAAATGAGGGGAAAAAGAAAAACCTGCAAATTGCTAAGACTCTGTAACCGTTAGTCAAACTGCGTTAAAACTTGGCTTGCAGTTTTTTTTAGGTATTCTAAATTATGTGTTTAAAAATTTGGATGAAATTTGCATGTTTTCTATTTTGGGAATTTTTTTCAGTTTTTAGTCAATTTTTTTTTCTCTAAAACCTCTCATCTGATTGCTTTGAAAGTTGGTATACATGTTCATCAGGATGACCTCAATCAAGGTTTTACAAATTGAATTGAAATTTTTAAAATTTGTAATTTTGGGAAATTTTCTGAATTTTGGTCTATTTTTTTTTTATCCCAAAACTACTAATCTGATAACTTTGATATGTAGTATACAGGTTTCGAAGGTTGATCAGTTTTATGAATATTGTGAAGATATCTTGAATTACGATAAAATTGGAAATACTACTGTTTTAGGGCAATTTCTGTCATTTTTGTTCAAAAAATCTTTAAAAAAATATTTTCTTTTAAAGCCCCTGGACAGACAACTTTTATATTTGGTGTAAAGATGTCCAGGGATGACAATAGTTAGACATGTGGAAATTGTCCTGAAATATACAAATTTGTATTTTTAAGACAATTATGTCATTTTGGTGAAGAAAACTTTTTGTCAAAATTACTTGTCTGATAGCTTTGTAATTTGGTACAAAAGTTCAGAGGGACGTTAATAGATAAATTTTCTGCTCAAAGTGTTGGGAAACCCCCACATTTTTATATTTTAGGTAATTTTCCTCAGTTTGTGACCTTAAATGAACTACACCACCCAGGATATGTCATTCACTTTTGTGAACTTGAAATCAATGGTATACATATTGGTGTTTAATTGTGAAAAGGAATAAGACTCTAAGGAAAAAGACTCCTCTCACATCTTTGTCTATCAATGGCACAGATGTCGAGATAGTTGACTCCTTTAAATCCCTCAGCATCCGCATCTCCAGTGATTTAACCTGGCACACGCACGTCGAGTATTGTGTTCAGAAAGCTCAGCGAAGATTGTTAGTCCCCAGGGACACCGTCCGGGGGACTTATAGGTTTGGTCATGTCCGTCCGTGTGTGCGTGCGTTCACGCAAATATCTCAGACATGCCCAGCTCAATTTCTTTCAAACTTTGCACGAGGATAGTACCCTATCCCATACAGATGCACGTCGATTTGTTTTAGAATGCAATTAAATTTGGCCGTGTTAGAGGACTTTGAGTTTTCATCTCCATAGACTCCCCATGTATAAGGCAGTCTCATTAGACTCCCATGTATAAGGCAGTCTATTGACTCCCATGTATAAGGCCAAGAAAAATAAAAAATTTAGTTTCTCATCGTATTCATTTTGCAAAAAGGATGCAGTGACACAGTTTTTAGTCCCCACGGATGAAGTCCAGGGGGCTTATAGATTGGGTCATGTCCGTCCGTGAGTCCATCCGTTCACACAAATATCTCAGATATTTTGACAAATGTCATGTGACCTTTGACCTCAAATATATATATTTGTCCATAACTCAGTAACCACAAGCGCTACACCCTTCATATATGGTATGATGGGACAGCTTATGACGCCACATATTGTACCTCATTAATTATGCACATATCTAATTTTGAGCGAGCCAATAGAGCTAGAGGTCTGATTTTTGGTATATAGGGATAACTTAGCAATACTATTTTTTTGACAAAATGTCACATGACCTCGGTGACCTTTGACCTCAAATATACATATTTGTGCATAACTCAGTAGCACAAGTGCTACACCCTTCATGTATGGTATGATGCCACAGCTTATGACGCCACATATTGTACCTCATTAATTATGCACAATCTAATTTTGAGCGAGCCAATAGAGCTAGAGGTCTGATTATTGGTATATAGGGATAACTTAGCGAATACAATTTTTTTGACAAAATGTCACGTGACCTTAGTGACCTTTGACCTCAAATATATATATTTGTCCATAACTCAGTAACCACAAGTGCTACACCCTTCATATATGGTATGATGGGACAGCTTATGACGCCACATATTGTACCTCATTAATTATGCACATATCTAATTTTGAGCGAGCCAATAGAGCTAGAGGTCTGATTTTTGGTATATAGAGATAACTTAGCAATACAATTTTTTATACAAAATGTCATGTGACTCAGTGACCTTTGACCTCAAATATACATATTTGTCCATAGCTCAATAACCACAAGTACACCCTTCATGTATGGCTATGAGGGTCCACTTTTGACACCGATATTGTACCTCATTAAGGTGGTTGGAAAGGCTGTTTTTGCAAAAATTCTTTTCTCAGAGTTAATGTCAAGTTTCAACTGTTAGAATCAAGATATTTAGTTCAAATTTTCAGGATAACTCCCTTAGTAATATTTTCTCCAAAGAATATAAAAATTGTATATTTGCAGCCATGATTTTGAAATATGACACCAGTAAATATTAAAATTTAATTTTTCATATTTTTTTTACATATTTGAATTTAATAATAATTGGATAGTATTAATATTACCAAATTAGTTATAAATATGTTGACACTATTTATTGTAAGATTTGTACGGCAGGATTTGTAAATAAAATTTGTTTTTATGATTTTACATGGGTTTATATATCAAAAAATTATTAAAAATTCTTTCAAATTTCAAAATGTGATTTTTCAGAAAGTACTTCAAATACAGGAAAATTGTGCCGTACAAATCTTATCTGTAACCTTGTTAATAGGCTGTAAAAATTCCATGTCCATATCTCATTTCAAAGTTGGATAAATTGGTATACAATTATGTAGGAAAACTGTTATTCTGTCAAAAATTTTGAAAACAAGCCATATTTGCACCCCTCTTTTGAAGTCATAGAGCAGTTTTTTTGGGTTAATCTCACTTTTGACACCCTTTGACACTCAAAGAATCTAAAAATGCATTTACAATAGCAGTCACTCACTCTGAATGCCAGCACCACCTTGTCAAACTTTCCTGAAAAACAGCAAATAATGACTTTCCCTTTTCAAACATTTTATTAACAGCTAGGGGACCTCTACCATAGTTAATACACTAAGGACTCCCCAACTTCTTCTTATTTGGTCAGTTTTTCAGAAGTTTTAACAGGCTATAACTCTGCAATGCCTTTGTGCCCAAATGTCTAGTTTTTTTTTATTCCACAGAGAATGTTGACTACTTTTATATTTTAATAGTTTTGTTGAAATTTATAACTGACGCTCTAGCCTTTCCAACCACCTTAATTATGCTCATATCTAATTTGAGCAAGCCAATAGAGCTAGAGGTCAGATTTTTGGTATAAAGGGATAACTTAGCAATACAATTTTTTTGACAAAATGTCATGTGACCTCGGTGACCTTTGACCTAAAATATACATATTTGTCCACAACTCAGTAACCACAAGTGCTACACCTTTCATATATGGTGTGATGGGACACCTTATGACGCCACATATTGTACCTCATTAATTATGTACATATCTAATTTTGAGCGAGCCAATAGAGCTAGAGGTCTGATTTTTGGTATATAGGGATAACTTAGCAATACAATTTTTTGACAAAATGTCACGTGACTCTCAATGACCTTTGACCTCAAATATACATATTTGTGCATATCTCAGTAACCACAAGTGTACACCCTTCATATTTGGTATGATGGGACACCTTATGACGCCACATATTGTACCTCATTAATTATGTGCATATCTAATTTTGAGCAAGCCAATAGAGCTAGAGGTCTGATTTTTGGTATATAGGGATAACTTAGCAATACAATTTTTTTGACAAAATGTCACATGACCTCAATGACCTTTGACCTCAAATATACATATTTGTCCATAACTCAGTAACCACAAGTGCTACACATTTTTATATATGGTATGATTGGACACCTTATGACGCCACATACTCTACCTCATCAATTATGCGCATATCTAATTTTGAGCGAGCCAATAGAGCTAGAGGTCTGATTTTTGGTATATAGGGATAACTTAGCAATACATTTTTTTTCAAATGTCACGTGACCTTGATGACCTTAGACCTTGATTATACATATATATGCATAACTCAGTAACCACAAGTTCTATACGCTTCAATTTTGATAGGATATTAGACCTTAAGATTTCACATCTCGTATTCATTTATTATGCACATATGTATTTCTTGGCTGGCCAACACAGCTAGAGGTCTGATCTTTTTTCCCGATTTAGAACCATAACTTAGACATGCCTCTTGTTATAAATTGGGAAAAATGACATAAACCTATGTGCCCATAGATGTGAACTTATACACTTATACACAGTGATACTTCTTAACCCTTTCGGGCCTGACTTTCTGGTAACTTACCAGAGCTACCCCTATATATAGGGGTTTAGGCCTGAAAAGGTTAATGACCACATTTCCCTGCCCCATCAAGACTAATACTCCTTTTACAAGTGGGGACTATGTCATTGTCAATGACTTGTTCTTTTTACGAAGGCTGGCGGGCTTCGGTCTTAGAAGGGATCTCCTGATAAAATTTTATCGGGCAGTTGTTGACAGTGTGTTGACAGTCTCCATTGTTGTCTGGTACGGGAGTTCTACTGTTGCGGATCGTCGCCTATTAAACAGAGCGATACATTCTGCCGAGCACATTGTTGGTGTAAATCTGCCTCATTTAGATGACCTTTACAGATCTAGGATGCAGAAGAAAAATTCTATTCTATCTGATTCTTCCATCCTGCCTTTGGTCAGTTTTCGCTTTGCAGTCAGGGAAACATTACCGCTCTATTGCAGCAAAATCAGAACGTCTTAGGAAAAGTTTTTACCCTTCAGCAGTCCGTCAACTGAATGGGATGGACCCTTTAGCCAGATGTTCGTAACTTTTTTTATTGAGTGTTGTATCTTATCGGTGTTTTGTTGATCCTGTTTTTATATTGAAAATGTTTTTATTGTATTCTTCGTGGTTTAGAGCACAAGCCAATGAGATTTCTGGTGTATTTTTACTTTTAAACATACATTAGCGAATAAACTATGATACTATGAAAAACATTGACTTTTCGTTGTTGTTACAATATAAAAGGTGGTAAAGTCAGCACTTTCATTAAAGTGTGTATTAAAACTAATAACAAGTCAAGTGAAATATAAAAATCACAAGTAAGGGCACTTGACCTAGCTGGATGGCACAAATTCCAGAATTACATTATCCGGGGCATTAAGTCCAGATTGACAGTGAGTCCTTGTCTGGCTGCAAAGTTCACTGAGCAAAATTCTCATTGTTGTGGTCTTGAAGTGAATCTCAAATAGTCAAACTAAATCTCTACCTTAAAGTGGCACACCCACTTGGTAGCATTTTTAAAACACATTTTTTTATGCCAACGGTCAATATTTGATATATGAAACTTTGTAAAGATGTTCATCACACAAAGCTCTGATAGTACTCAATGAGATATGTCAGTATTGCATCAATTAATTGCTAATTTGCATATTTGATGAATATTTGATATGTCTAGAAATACTGCAGCAAATTTGATGAAACTTAGTAGAGATTTTTTGCACATAGTCTCATATAAATTTACAAGGAGAATTAGCAGTGTGATGGGAATTAATTGCTAATTAGCAAATTTAGTGAACTTTCCTAATCAGTGGGCTATCTCCAGAACCACAGTATCAAATTTGATGAAACATGGATTACATTTGGACTATATTTGTTCTGAATATAAAGTTGTGAATTTTTCTTTAGTTGTTGAAACATGTTATAATGTAACGTAATTCGGCTGATTTTCCAAGGAGTACTCAAGATTATTACTCTGACCGGCCGTCACGCTATTCACGTTTGAAGGCGCGACGTCCTTATTTTAGCTTATCAATAGAAGTCAAAGTTCGCTGCTGGAGTGAAAATCTTGAGTACTCCTTGGAAAATCAGCTGAATTACGTAAACAAACCAGAGATTTTGTTCACAAAAGGAGTTAGGGAATGAACAATAATCAGAGTTCAGGCAGGTACAGGTCATTTTATTGAATTACACTCACTTTGGTTTATTTTGCCGTTCAAAGATCCAATACATGTGGTGTCGTCGTGATAGACCCACTTTCGCTCGCTAGTTGGCCCACAGCTATCTGTGGCACGCACGTGGCATGGCATGGCACGTAGCGACGCATGCTACCCCACCAACAGATAGCTGCATTTCCACAGCTAATGATAATCAAATGCTTTATTTCCATCTTAGACGAAAATCCATTAAAATGGAACGATTTTCATCATTGACTGGCACAATGATATATATATACCACTGTTATGTGATTTATCTTTTTTTTTCTGCAAAATTTTCCAAAAAACTGGATTTTCTATGCAAAACATGAAATTTCAACATTTTACATCAAAAAGTGGTGAAGTTGAAAATGGTTCCGGTTCACTTTCAGTCCCATGATGACTATGCAGCCCACGAAATCATCGACGAGTTACCATTGAATCCTATGGAGCGTGCGACGTTCGATATACGAGGCATGTAATATTAAACATTGAGATATCTCATATATATATGTATGATATATGAAAGTCATACAACTGAAGGGCATGCTGAAAAATATGTTTGATATTTTTAAGTAACGTCTTCAAAGGGCATGCCAAAAAATTTTAAACATACAGGTAACTCTGATATATGTATGTCTGATACATTAAAGTTTTGTGCTTCAGGGGCTCTGAAAAATATGTGTTATCATTATAATAGCTACGATTCCTAAAGGCGCGCCAAAATGCAACTGGATGAATAAAAAAATGTGTCCCAGAAAGTAACTTTTGATTTATTTCTTTAACCTCACTGAGCCATCTTTTTCCCTTAGCCCCTCTGGCTGAATTTTTTCATTGACATTCATTTGGAATATTTTTGTTGGAAATCTTCCAGACCCCCACCCCGAGGATATCAATGGTTTGCCCTTATCTACTTACACAGCCACCACAGCAGTGAGTGCCCACCTTCCTGATCATCTCATAGAAACCCTTGGCAAGAAATCCAGTGACTGCTACCAGTCCTACCGTATATTAGGACACATACCAAACACCAGACTTCTTTGTCATGCATCCCAAGCATAGTGACTATCCCATGAAATATACACAACCATTTTTCAACATTCAATGCTAAGGCAATACAGCCATTTCTGTCACCCTGTGTCATAACTCCAACCAGAAGACTCAATGAGGCTAGGCTGTAATCAAGCATCACCATCACCCATGCTTTCGCCACCCTTCTCCACACATTTTCATGGGGGTCTTTCCTTCAAGTCTGCTCAAGTGAACTCAACTTTGTTATTTATGCCAAGTAACCATTTTAAGAATGTGGCTACCATTGGCCTTGCAAAATCACTTTTTACTGGCTCATTTCAAGGATAGATGCCCAAATTACCCACACCTAACCAAAAGAAGCAGGCTGGCAATGACACATATACCTAACCAAATTCTAGACTTCTATTTGTTTACATAGTGTATTAATTTAGTGATTAATAGTAGTTAACTTCTAGTCAATCGACATGTTTCCCACTTATTAAAATATTTACTTTTCGCTATAATTCATGGTTTTATTTCCTTAAAATTATTCTAAGTGTGTTACTTCTTAGTTTTGTTCATTATGAGCTTTTATTAATTGTTTTGTTCAAATCCTGTGTAGTGACATGGTTTTACAGAGCTACATTGTTGAAGTAGTCTACCCTTTGGATTACAAAGAAATCTCAGCTGATGGCATGACAGTCAATGGTTTTGAAACCATGAGTGTGATTTGAGTAGTTTGAATGTTAGATATTAATGATGTTTATCCATTAGATATTGTGTGATTTGCATGAACATTGTCACTGATATGTGCCTGTCCCAACACTCGTCTTTTGGCTTCCACTTTCCCAATTCAGCCAAGTTAACTGCTTACCTAGTCACCCAGCTCACACAAACAATTTGCTGATTATCCTGCTGCAGGAGCTTGCCTGCACAGAGCGAGTTGGCAAGCTATATCAACACCAACAATAAACAATCAGTCAACAGAATATTATTCTCTGAATATAATACATTCACAATGTCCCAGTATGAGCAATACAGGTATTCATTAAATTGTTTTGAGTCTTTCCACAGTAAAGCGCAACATTTGACATTCCCAATTTGGAGCTCTAGCTTTTTCAATGATAACAGCATTCACACAGAATGATATTATTTTTAGTAAGTACTACATATGAGCATATATAAAAAATAATAT
This sequence comes from Ptychodera flava, assembly GCF_041260155.1. Taxonomy (NCBI): domain Eukaryota; kingdom Metazoa; phylum Hemichordata; class Enteropneusta; family Ptychoderidae; genus Ptychodera; species Ptychodera flava. The sequence continues at coordinate 27,411,551 of NW_027248277.1, forward strand.
TAAAGCTGTATGTCCAGCTCAACAAAAATTATAGATTTTTATCTTTGTAAATATTGCCTCTATTTGCTCACCATTTTGTGACATTTTGTACCCCTGTTACATTAGGAAGGGATATTTACAATATTGATACTATTTGAATTGATTTCAAATGCAAAGTAGTAATGTATTATAAGCAATTACGAACTAAATTTATTCTTGGAAAAAAAACACTGGAGAAAGGGCCAAATATTATGCCAAAAAATATTGGCAATGCGTGTAACTATGTCTGTCCAACTCTATGCGAATTGATAATATGAGAACAATAAATATAGTGAAGGCTGTAAGCTGCAACAAACCACTCATACATTTGACTAACAATGAAATCTTCCACTATGTATCATTCTTTATTCTGTCTTTATTGAAGCTTGGGTTCTCTTGCAGTTAAAAATATTTCTGGAAGGCGTCTGTCCACATGTTACTCGCGTTACCTCATTTCCAAAATCAAGATTTAAAAAAAAATTCTTTTGGTATGCATTGCTGAAATGTTGTCATTTGAGGGTGCCCTAAATTTCATGTTTTATGGCGCAATTGAATATAAACCAATGGCCACCATTACAGAGAGCACCTGAATGGCAGGATGTCTGTCCTCCTTGTTACACGCGTTACCGGTGTTACGCACGTGGAAGTAATTGTAGTTTAATTAAATACTGGATAGAATAATGTTAATTTGTTTTTTAGTGTGACAATTCTATCTGTATCAGAAAGTTACTGAAAGCTTTCTTTACAACTATTGATGCACCTCAGATGCCCATATCGTTTATGAAAAAATTGGACAGAACTGATGATGTCTGTCCAATGTTACATACGTTATCCCATAGACAATACAGGGGTCTTCCCTCTGTTGTCTATATGATTATCCACAGAGCCAATTTATAACAATTCACTTCATAATTCTGAGGTATTTAACTTCGTCATGACATATACATATATAAATCAATCAAGTACATTTATTCAGATTGGAACACACACAATTTGTGTATAAAGCCAATCCAGTGTCTGTCCATGTTACATACGTTGCTAGTTGCCATAACATTGCATCAGATATCCTCCTCTTCTGATAATATTTAAGATTAAAATATCTTCTGAAGTGTGTTTCTAGTTCTTGTAGACTAATGGGTTTCTTTCAAACTTGGCACAGGGATGACAATGGCATACATGTGATCAAATACAATACAATGTCATGTCTGTCCATGTTACACACGTTACTGTTGCCGCGACAATTTGCCCTCCTCCTTAAACAAAGAAATTATTTATCTTAAAAAAATATTTTTAGATGACACACCTGTAGTATTGTCCACCCACTCAACTTTTAGATTCAGATTAATGAATTTCGCCAATAGCGCTGTTCACGATTACAGGTTTGTTACTAAATATAGCTGTACGCGCGCGACATCGCACACGCAGCTTGAAATGCGGACAAATTTTATCAATGTTGCATACGTGGCCGATTTTGCAGCTAGTACTCAGAGTCGTGAATATGTTTTTTAGTATTCATTGTTACACCAGCAGTCACCCACTGAGATGTATTTTCGTCGTTCTTGCATGCGTAATTTTCAAAAGCGTTATATGAAAATGCGGACAAATATTTATTTTTGCATATTAATGAGAGAACAGTGACGTAAACTGCGAACGGCCCTATTTTTGACCTTATTGTCACAAAGTGGTTGCACTTTACTGTGGAATGACTCTTTTACCATTATTATCTGGGTATATTTTTACTTTTCTATGCTGTTAGCATTGGAAGGAAAACAATCTGAACCTGAGCCGGAGAGGGCAATTTTAGAATCTCAGCTAGATGGGGCCAAGAGAGAAAAGGCTGTTTTGGAAGAACGATGTAAGGAACTGACACAGAAACTAGAGAGTACTGAGAAGGCAATGGTTAGTCAAAGAGTAAAGAACCGTGAGAAGAGAGAGAAAATGCAGTCTCAACTTGAAGAGCAGGAAAGGCTGATCAAGGAACTGCAGAATAAACCTGGTGAATCAGGACAAAAATTGGAACAACCTGACTTGCAAAAAGAAGAAGAGAAAGGTATATTGTCTTTAACAGTGATATAACCAAGTATATTGAAATATATCAAACTTAAGAGTACCGGTATAGTAAGGTGGAGCTGCATGTTGCCAGCACGATTTTTTCGATGGCGTATTTCCCACCCAAAACAATGTTAAAACCCCTATAACCCATACATTTTCTACTGTCCTTGTCCTTGCTTTTCTTCGTTTTGGCATGGTGAAATTTTGCGGTGGTGAACAAGAAGTTGAAGTGGACTATATATAGCTTTGATCACATGATATGCGCATGGATAATGACGTGGAAAGGGTGATGCAATTTGTTTAGATAACGGTAAACAAGGGCAGTTGGTAGATTAGGTTACGTCTCAAATGCAACCAGCAAGTGGTAGGGTTGGTGACGCATGGTGACCCATACATGTCAAGGTCTAAACCCTTCCCCCTTGTCCCTCCAGACGTTAACAATGATTATAGCAAAGCCATATTCACCCATTTTTTTTGAAAAAAGCCCGTTTTTGGTATTATATCATTCAAATTAATTTAAGTCTAAAAGTTGGCATTGCTTTCTACAACGTAGTACCTTGGTAAGTGGCGTCCATTGTCTCTAATCACCCGGCCGGTTTCGTCTGTTGCCTTCTGGAAAAGTGATTGATAATTCATCCTGGAATTTCAATGAAACCTCTGAACCTTCGTCTTTCCATTCAACATAGCATCCATCTGACCCCCTTTTTGCAGCTCCTCACACTTCTCATCCACCACAAAATTATAATGGTACAGTCCTTAGGGGGCTGTTTTTCAGCAAGATACTTGCATGATACACCCAATAATGCACAGAGCAAGAGACAACATTTCATCATGAATTCCATATCCTGTGCTAGAACTGCTGGAATTCGAGCTTTCCAAGATTGTCAGTAAGTATATACCTCCATTCTATTCCATATGTAGAACTGCAGCAGAACAGAATACGATGCATCTTATACACCAAACCATTACAAAGTTACTTTGGTGTTATAAAACAAACAATTATTATAGGCAAAGGACGTTAGGCCCATTGATACTCAATACAGCTAGCCCCGTGTGGCGCTTGTGTATCTGTGAAAATTATTGCCCTAGAATGCTGTGACATGTAATATCATGCTTATTCCATTCATGTAATATATTGAAATATATTTGGACTACACATCTGCAGAACAAAAATACATGTTACTATACTCCCAAATGTCACTTTAAATTGCGTTTTTAAACTAGGACGGCAACCACGAAATCATAGATTTGAACACTGGTGTACAGCTTAAATCGGTCTATTTACAGCAGAATATAGTGCCCTAGCCATGGCTTGTCGGGACACATTTCAATACAATATGAACATTGAACAATAAACAAACAAATGATAAAAATTGAGATATTATATGATTGATATGGACGTACATATATAGTCTATTCAAATATAATAATTATAACACTGGTCTGAATTAATTTGCATTTCCCTATTTGCAGAAGGCCTACGAAGCTACCATGGAAGACTGTGTTGATGTTATTTCTGCAAGACTTTTATGGTCGCCATCACAGAGTTTGCCTTTACAATGACATCGTAAATACTTTCGTATTTTTACGCTCCCATATATGCATATGTATATATGCGAATGGGAGGTATTCGTATAAGGTGGCAAAATGGCGTCTGTGTGTATGTATGTAAGTATGTATGTATGTCTGTTAGTCCGTCCACATCAAAAACTCCTAAACCGTAGCACCTACTGTCTTAGTATTGGTGTACAGGTGCACCTAGGGGTGGAGATGTGAATTTGTTCAAATGAACATGTCAGTGCCAAAAATATGCAAATGAGGGGGAAAAAGGAAAAATCCTGCAATGGCTAAAACTCGGGGATTGGTCAGATTTGGTGAAACTTGGTATGCAGATTTCTTTAGGTATTCTAAATTATGTGTGCAAAAATTGGGATGAAATTTGCATGTTTGTATTTTAGGGTATATTTTCCGTTTTTAGTCAAAAAATCTTGTTCTCTGAAATCGCTCATCTGATTGCTATGAAACTTAATATTCATGTTCCTCAGAATGACCTAAGTCATGCTTGTACAAATTGTATTGATATTGTCATGTTTGTAATTTTGGGCAATTTTCCCAATTTTTGATAAAAAACTTTTTTAATCCAAAAACTACTGATTTGATAGCTTTGATACATGTATTTGGTATACATGTATCTAAGATTAACCTCAATATAATGTATTGAAGGTATGTTGAAACTGGCAATTTTTTTTATTTTGGGGGCAATTTTTGCCTTTTTGGTCAAAAAATTTTTCTCCTTAAACTTCTAATCTGGTAGCTTTGATATCTAGTGTACAGGTTCCTAGGGTTTATGTTAATTAGATATATTTAAAATTAGGAAGAAATCTGCAATTTCGTATTTTGGGGGGCAATTTTTCTCATTTTTGGTCAAAAAATTTGTTTCACAAAATTTACCAGTCTGATTGCTTTGATATTTAGTAAACCGGTCCTTAGGGTTTTTGTTAATAAGATATATTGAAATTAAGTTGAAATCTGGAATTGTGAATGTTTGGGGCAACTCTGCGAAACTTTCAGTTTTACTGAGATGTCTTTCATTTTGAATTTTTAAGATTTTTTTGGTAATTTTATATTTACTGGAACTAAGAGTACATAATGTGGTGATTTAGTAAGCATTTGATATGGTAAACTGTATTTGGTGTTGAAATGCGGTAAAAAAATCCTGGCAGATTTGAAAAAATTCCAAACAAATGCCAATAAAAAATTCAGCCAGAGAAGGTTTGACAAAAAGAAAAGGTGGAGAGTGGGGGAAAAAGAATGTACAATGGATCGGATAAAAAAAGACAATGTACCTCATCAATCTTCCAGACACCATCCCTTATCAAATGGTCCACCCCGATGTATTTTTGTGCACAATTAACCATGCAGTCTATTTTAGTTTAAGATGTCAAGTTAGGTAAGGATTTGAAAGGAATAGTCAAGTTCACCACAGTTTAACTTTATCTCTTGTGTCATCATCCTTGTGTAATTGGTTAAGTTTGTAAGTTGTTCCAGATGTGGATGCAGCAGCTGTTCTGGAAGAAAACAATGTTTACTTTTCCCTGTAGGGTTTCTGAGTTGATGATTGTATGTTGAAATTTCTCCATGTATCTGGTGTATGGGCAAAGTGTAAACATTGGTGCATGTTATGTAATTAAGTCTATGTCAAATATTGTAAATGAAAAATCAAGAACAGTTTACTGTGTGCTGTTAAAAGATAACATATTTGTCAATACATAAAACTGCCTTGCAGATTGATTTTCTTAAAGATTATCACAGAAGCAGAAAAGGAAAAGAAACTAATCAAATCGCTGTAACATATTCACTCTCAGTGCCTGTATAGGCCTATACTTAACTATTTTATCATTACATTCAGCTGTTTGTTATATCTTTATCACTCTCTGACACTCATGGGCCAAGGCACACTTGGGGTCAATGTCATCACTCTGTGCCAGTCTGTGTATGTCAGTCTGTCTGTATATGTATGTCCATGTTTCATACAATTCTTGACTTGTTTTGATAACTATATGGGAGCGAACAGTGATGTTGTCACTATTTTTGAACTTTTTTCTACGTTGTTCTTGAATTCAAGTAACTTGTCTTGTGACATACAATATGAAGTACGCGTTGTGTCCGATTTATTATTTTTTTGTACCGATACAACGCTGAACTAGAGAACGCTAGCCAGCCATGGTATAAATGATATTAAAATGTACGCTCAATTAAGCATACATTTCACTTTGGGTTTTGAAATACTTTAACAAAACAGAAGATAATACAAAAATATTACATCGCTATACATGAATGTGCGTGGCCATGTTCATTACCCTATCTTTCAGACTGTGTATGGCCACTTATACGGCATGTCGACTCCATTTTGCATATTTTTTCCATTTCAACTACCTATCTTTATAGTGTCTCTCAGTTTCTACACACTCCTCATGAATGTCCTTTCATAGGTTGCAAACATGATTTGCCTCGTCGTGATCACAAGGTGATTACAAACTTGTCAAATAAACAGCTTTTAAGCTTTTTCCTTTGCGCTTCGAAACCCAAGCTTGGCAACTTTGTATTCAGCATTCTGAACTCTTTTTTGATCATGACCTAACCACGATTTCATCGACAGGTTGTTGACTTCAAAGTCACATGAAGCATACAGCTTTGCATTGAAGTGCGTCATCTCAGAGTTGGACTGCGCGACTACCATGTTCAACCCAAACCAAATCTCATCCCAACCATGGCCTTCTTCTTTTCACAACCGGGTCAACATTATACTGTGCAGAGATTTGTTTTGATTTTGCGTATAGCAATTTTCGGCTCTGTTCAGTAGAATCTTGTCTGACAATTTATCGATGCCTGGTTGGACGGCATTGATGATAGCCGGAGGAAGCGGGCGTTTCAGGGGCCAGTATGTATTCTTTCCCGTCACTTTATCCTGTTGCCATTTACACCAGCTTTGGGCGCCCTTGGGGCAGTTGTCATGACGGGGTTGCTCATAACTACTGGAGTAATGATCAAAAATAGCCCGAGTTCGACTTCTCATCTGTGTGACGTCACCTGAATTAAAATTAAAGGTAATGTCAATGAACGAACGTCACTTTCATGTTTACATGAGTTGATGTACTTTTGACGATGACATAAAAAAACCCACAAAAACTATCAGTTAGATCGCTCGAGGAAAAAACAAACATGATGAAACAATGGTTTCAGTGTTCGACCATAGTAAAATGTTAACCCTGGAAGCTAAGTTGAAAAAAACATTACTTATCTATCTATTCAAAGAATTTGTTTTGGAGAAAGACAGTTCATGAATTTACATGGACTCGCAAACTCATGGCGAGTGTGGTGGTGGCGGTGGTGGTGGCGGTGGAGATAGGGAGTCAGAAGGCAAAGGCAAAGAAGTATTAGTGGCGACAGTAGGCTGGGCAGACGATGTGAAAGTCTGACCAGTATTTGTATGCGATGGAATATAAAGGGAAGGAAATGGATACATTTTTAGAATAAAGTGCGGAATGATGTTGATATGGTCATTGTTGGTAAAAGTATGATTGCGGTGAAAAATTATATGGCAATATTTGCATGGGGTAATGTTTCGGGAATCTGTCCATGCGTTCATTGTTGCTCACAGGTATACTGGGTGCACTGAATGTAGAGGCAGATCTGGCAATAATTCTGCAGTGAAAATTTTGCAGTGAAACACAAGTGGCGACAGCTTGTTTTTTCTTTGCCAGTTTGCTCGGAAATGAAATTCCCCGAGTTTCCAACAATTTTTGTACTCGGTTCGGCGTAATAGATGATTGTTTTTCTTCCCTGTTGCGCGTGAGTGACAATCGTGACTCAATGATCCCAGGCCATACCTGACTAACTTCTTCAACGTCATCAGGAACACGACCGCCATTAAATGACCACGCAAGAGAGTGATGTCAGCATTTAGTAGGACTTGTCTCATGCGACCGTTGATGAAATATTTGTCAGGATTACTATTAACAAGAAAAGAGTGGATACGGCTTTCAAAAGTGTTGCAATATCGAATCGGCTGCATTCCGCTTTATTTCAAGTTCTGTCTTGGCAATTTTCAAAGCATTTTCAGCTTTCAGTTTTAATTGTGCTAAAGTGGTCAACTCCTTCTTACTTTCGGCATGCATGTCTATTTCACCGCACAACAAGATATCATCACAAGGGTCTGAGGGGCAATTGGCCTTGGTATGCCCAAAATGCTGATGACAATTTCGGCATATTTTTCGTGACGTGTTTCGGAACACCTTCGGGTTGTACAGATTTTCCATTTCCTGATACTTCCTTGTCAACTCTTCTTCTTTAGCGCATTTTAGTTCGACTTCTTCTTGTGTTTTTCTTTAGCTCTATTTCAGTGGGACTCAAGTATAATTTCCGCTTCTTTTCCACATTGGCATCGTTGGTTGCATACTCTGTCTGTTAAACGCGTCTCATCCTACCAGCACGTGGAATGTGTGGGAGAGCCTCGGTGTCGGAAATGTGTCTCGGTGCAGGCAATGCTCCCTCGTCCACCTTGACATTCACAACGGGTGTGTTGCTGCTTCAAAATCGTTGCATGCGACTGAAACTTCGGTCGTCAAACATATCAACATACGTTCCCTCAGCATCCTTTAAACTTACGCAAAGTAGGTTCAGTCGACAGAGGTACGGCACTTCGGTCTTCAGCGTGTTACAAAATTCATTGAAATCCATTAAACACATATCCCTGTATCCCATTTCAACTATCCTACATCGGTCCTGATTGTGGTAGCTGTAGTGCACTTTCACGTCAACAAGCTCACTTGATCATTCCTTGGATAACAACATTATGATAGTTATTCAAAGACAGTAAAACCCAGCTTAACTCTGGGAACACTTTTCTCTGCAACATGACGGCTCTTATTCCTGCTTCGAATGAATCAATGTCTTGTTGTTTCGTTTAGCTCGTTATTTCCGGACCTCATATAATCTAAGGACAGCTGGTATTAATTAAAGTTGTTTGTAACCACCCAGGATTTTGAGTTGATTGCAAGCTTTTTTATTTTCCACGGTTTTTCTTTTTCACTTAGAAATATTTAATTTATCAAATACTATAAACGTCCATTATACTTGACGTACGGCTGAAAATTCACAATGGGTCGGGCCTGAAAATCACCGCATGTCGCCGTCACATCACGTAACTGCTAGATAGCCACCATGCCGTCCCTTCATAGAGCCACAGCTTTTCAATTGAACTTTTACGTCACTTTTATCATCGCCGTCTTTTTCTGCATATATAGTTATTCAATTTGATTGCTAAGCGTCTTGGCTGACTCATCACAACCCTTTCCTTCCTCAATTTGCCATCGATGCAAAGTGACAACCTTTCAATTGTTACGTTGTTTTTTTAATTTTACACTGATAAAAAGAACAGCTCTCTATCACAATATTTTTTGTTATGGCCACGAGTACTTTTGGGCAAAACAAGCACAACAGGTCATGATAAGGAAGGGTACCGTGAAAGCGCCTGGTTTTCTTTTACTGTCCTAATGAATTAAAAGTTGAACCTCTCTCCATTGTGTCTGTCCACTCTGTATGCAGTTGTATACATGTTACCTTGATGCCATAGCTGACATTGATCCTATGAGAATTTGTTTCATTGACGAGAGTGGCTTCACTTTACAAGCAACAAATATAATTTATGGACACTCTCCACGTTAACTTTGTGCAGTGGAAATTCAGAGGTACAATGCTGGTGCAATTTTTACATTGAGTTTTATGATAAGCCCACTTGGTGTTTCACATACAAATGTCATTCGGGGTGCATCCAACACTGACATGTTTCTACAATTTTTCGTCCACAGTTATGGATAACGGTGTCCCAGCACTGTTCTCAGGTGACGTCGTTGTAGTTGATAATTGCCCCACACACCATAAAAGAGGAGGAGCAGTTTTGTCAGAGTTTCTGGATATCTTAGGATCGAGTACATATTCACTCCTACGTACTCGCCAGACTTTAATGTCTCTGAATTTGCGTTTAGATGTTTAAAGAATGTGTTTACACAACCATTCTATAAACAACTTGCAAGCGAAAACTTGGAATATGCCATACTTTGAGCAGTCACCGGAACAGTGTTTAGCTTTCTTTTGATCAGTGGGATATCTTACCATATAAAAGTTCATTTGTTACTGTAGTTGTTCTCTAAGCTGTGGCAAAATATGTTTTAAGTTTTATTCACATTTGTACTCAGTGAATTTCTCGCTCAATCAGGGTTTTACATGACGCGCATTTCTGCGTCCTTTACGCATAAAACCGGACCCAGGACCCCTCAAAAACTAAACTACGCGTCCCTTCGGACGCACAAATATCTGTTGCTGGTGTATATCTCGCGAAGCTGCTGAACACGTGAAACACATCCCAGTAAACCTTACCGACCCCATACTTTAATAGAATGCTCCGTAGTACATTGGCCTCCACTGTTTGATGACCAATGGTACCCGCGGAAACAAATTTTACTACCGTAAAAAGTGACTTTCAAAATGTAAACTGATTCTTAATTGGTCGATTTCTTGTTTGCGGCGATCAATACATATTTATGCATTATGGCGGGTCGTGTCAAATACCCAAACAAGCCGATCTGCGAAAGTTTTTCGACGGCCGCAGCAACCAGCACGATGTAGGTTCGGTCGAGGCCGAAACAGCAGCTACGCCATGCGATACTGATACATCAGATCCCCCGGCCAAGTCAGCAAAATTACGAACATTCAACAGAAGTTGGCTCGATAGATTTAAATGGCTTCGATATTCTGAAGAGCGAAACGTCATGGAATGCGATGTATGTTTGAAATCGAATGTTACATGCCCGTTCACGGAAGGTTGTTCTAATTTTCAACATTCAACTCTCACTCGTCATCAGGACTCGAAAAGTCATCTCACAAGTGCTAAAATCCTAAGCTTGAGGTCACAATTTACTACTGCTCGCAAATCTGCAGAGGACCGGCAGGTACCTAGGTGCAGGGTATGAGTAACGAACTCGAGGCGTACGCTGCACAATTACGTACTGTTTACCTGATTGCTAAACGTGACCTTCCGTGCGATGTATTCACTGACATCATGCATCTACAGAATCTGAACGGCTTAGACATTGAATATTACAAACGTCCTCAGATAGTTATGGAGTTTGAAGAGTGTATTCAACGTGTGATCGAGAAGTCCCTGATTGATAGCATATATGCAACTTGCACGTGATTTCATCGGTATAATGTTGGATGAGACTTGTGACATAACCGTTCATAAGAAACTTGCCATATATGTTCGATATATTCAGAATGGCGAGGCGAATGTTTCTTTCCTCGGTAACCAGCAAATTGCCACTGCTGCAGGGATCGAAAACGCCTTGATTGAATTTTTGACTAGGAAAGAAATCTGTGACGCGGCCGTAGACAAAATATATGGACTGGGAACAGACGGGGCGGCCGTAATGACCGGTCGTTTGAACGGGTTGGGTGCAAAATTAAAAGCCAGAAATCCAACCTTGTTCAAGTGCATTGTGTTGCACATCGATTGAATCTTGCTGCTTCTCAAGCAGGCAGAGAATGAGATATTGAATATTGCAAAGAATATCATAATATAATCCATTCATTGTATAAATACTTTAATGACTCTAGTGTGAGATATGACAAACTTAGAAAAATTCAAACTCTGTTGAATGGGAAGGCAAAACAAATAACTGAGCCTACATCTGTTCGCTGGTTGTCGGTTGAATCAGCTGTCAAGATGATTTTCATCAGTTTTGAGCCAATTGCCTTGGCACTTGCAAGTGACAAAAAAGGGGGAAAGGCTGATGGGCTGTTGAAATTTGTCTCCAATTCATTGTTTCTGCTATTCACTGCCTTATTGATTGATGTCCTTACTGTGATTGGAATTTTGAGCCTTACATTTCAGAAAGATTCTGTCAACCTATCCCATATCAAAAAAAGTGTTCAGTCTACTAGGGACACATTGAATACAATGACTAATGATTCACACACTGTCAGAGAAGTCTTTTTAATGCTTTGGGTGATGTTCCTGGCAATGGTCAGAAAAATACATACAAAAACATTCAAATCACTTACAATCAGTCACTCAGACAGAGCTTCTGTAGTGTACGAGAAAATTATATCAACAAACTACTGCAGAATTTAGATTGCAGATTTCCAGATGATGAGATGAATATTCTGGAATGTTTTGATGTAATTCTAAACCACACAGATATCCTGAAAATTTGGCCAACCTACCTGACTATGGGGTCAACCAGCTTGATCAACTGTTGAATCATCATAACAATACACCAGGTATTGATGCTGATAGAGCTAGGGCACACTTTCTTGTTTACAAACACTTCACAAGATCTCACACGGACGCACTGAATTTTGATATGTATATCAAGCTGTTGCTAACTGATTTTACAGAGGAGTATCCTGATCTTGCCATTCTTGCTAAAATTGCTCTTGTCATACCAGTGTCCTCTGCCCCATGTGAAAGGGGCTTTTCAGTACAAAATGCCATCAAACAGTGGGCACGAAATAGACTCAATCCTCAAAGGCTTAATAGACTAATGTTCATCAAACTGGTTGGCCCCATCACAGATGATTTTGACTTCATAAACAATGCTAGGTTATTTGCTGAAGGAGCTGCTGGCAGAGTGTGAACTCAACCTACTGGACTTGCTAGGTGAATGCCATTTCAGAGTATGAAATTACCTTCTTGTCAATTTGACAAATTTGAATACTTGTTCAAATTTCACAACTTTGTGAACTTGTCATTAAAGTTATGTGATCATTTCAATTATGAATAGTGTTCTTTGAATTGATCAATGAGGGAACTCAGTATGAACTAGAATTTTCATGTAAGAATAATTTTAAGAAATGCGCAACCATTTGCCGTGTGTTATAACACTAATTGAACACAGTGAAGACCATGGCATGGATAAAAACAATAAATATCTTTTGAAATAAATTGGGACCCCCATATTTTGATGTAGGACTCCCATTTTCTAACACCAGGGGTCCCAGGGACTCTCAAAAGTAAAAAGTGATGTAAAACCCTGCAGTGTTCCGTTAGTAAAAATAGATAACTGTAATATGTTCTGGCGGTCACTTGTTTTTTTAGCTCCCATAGCCATATGTATATATGGCAATGGAAGCTATTCTTATAGGCTAGGGAAATGTCTGTATGTATGTATGTCTGTATGTCTGTATGTCTGTATGTCTGTGTGTCTGTATGTCTGTATGTCTGTATGTCTGTATGTCTGTCCGTCAACATCAAAAACTCCAAAACCGCTGTACATTTCATCTTGATATTTGGTGTGTACATGGATGATGGGCTGTAGATGAGATTTTGTTCAAATGAAGTTGTCATTTCCAAAATATGCAAATAAGTGAAAAAATGTAAAAACAGTCAAAATTGAAAAAACTCAAGAACCACTGAGCAGATTACATGAAAAATTAGCATGTAAGTACTTTGGGCTGACATGAAATGATTGTGCACATCTTGGGTCAGTATCTTGGACTTGCTATTTTTCATGAATTTTTTTGTAATTTTCTCCCATTTTTGGTCAAAAAATCTCCTGCTCTGAAACCACAAGTCCGATTGATTTGAAACTTGGTATGGAAGTGCATAGGAGTGACCTTTCCCAAATTTGGGCAAATCGTGGTGAAATTTGCATATTTTTAGTTACACGTCCATAGACTCCCATGTATAAGGCAGATCTCCATAGACTCCCATGTATAAGGCCACGAAAAATAAAAATTTAGTTTCTCACTTATTCATATTGCAAAAAGGATGCAGTGACACAATTTTTAGTCCCCACGGATGAAGTCCAGTGAGCTTATAGATTGGGTCATGTCCGTCTGTTCGTCCATCCGTGAGTCCATCCGTTCACGCATATATCTCAGATATTTTGACAAAATGTCATGTGACCTTGATGACCTTTGATCTCAAATATACATATTTGTCCATAACTCAGTAACCACAAGTGCTACAGCCTTCATGTATGGTATGATGGGACACCTTATGACGCCACATATTGTACCTCATTAATTATGCACATATCTAATTTTGAGCGAGCCAATAGAGCTAGAGGTCTGATTTTTGGTATATAGGGATAACTTAGCAAAACAATTTTTTTTGACAAAATGTCACGTGACCTCGGTGACCTTTGACCTCAAATATACATATTTGTCCATAACTCAGTAACCACAAGTGCTACAGCCTTCATGTATGGTATGATGGGACACCTTATGACGCCACATATTGTACCTCATTAATTATGTGCATATCTAATTTTGAGTGAGCCAATAGAGCTAGAGGTCTGATTTTTGGTATATAGGGATAACTTAGCAAAACAATTTTTTTTTACAAAATGTCACGTGACCTCGGTGACCTTTGACCTCAAATATACATATTTGTCCATAACTCAGTAACCACAAGTGCTACAGCCTTCATGTATGGTATGATGGGACACCTTATGACGCCACATATTGTACCTCATTAATTATGCACATATCTAATTTTGAGCGAGCCAATACAGCTAGAGGTCTGATTTTTGGTATATAGGGATAACTTAGCAATACAATTTTTTTGACAAAATGTCACGTGACCTCGGTGACCTTTGACCTCAAATATACATATTTGTCCATAACTCAGTAACCACAAGTGCTACACCCTTCATATATGGTATGATGGGACAGCTTATGACGCCACATATTGTACCTCATTAATTATGCGCATATCTAATTTTGAGCGAGCCAATAGAGCTAGAGGTCTGATTTTCGGTATATAGGGATAACTTAGCAAAACAATTTTTTGACAAAATGTCACGTGACCTCGGTGACCTTTGACCTCAAATATACATATTTTTCCATAACTCGGTAACCACAAGTGCTACACCCTTCATGTTTGGTATGATTGGACACCTTATGACGCCACATACTGTACCTCAATAATTATGCACATATCTCATTCTGAGCGAGCCAATAGAGCTGGATGTCTGATTTTTGGTATATAGGGATAACTATAGGAGAGAAATATTTTGACCAAATGTCATGTGACCTCGATGACCTTTTACCTAAAATATATGTTTATGTCAATAAATAAGTAACCACAAGTGCTATGTCCTTTGTATTTAGTAGGATGGGAGACCTTATGACAACACACGCTTTACCTCATTAATTATGTACACATCTAATTCTGGGCAAGCGAATAGAGCTAGAGATCTGATTTTTTGGCATATAGGGATTAATAGGAATATAATTTTTTTTTTCAAAATGTCATGTGACCTCGATGACCTTTGACCTTGATTATACATATATATGCATATTTCAGTAACCACAAGTTCTATACCCTCCAATTTTGATAGGATATTAGACCTTAAGATGTCACATCTTGTACCTCATTTATAATGCGCATATGTATTTCTTGGCTGGCCAATACTGCTAGAGGTCTGTCTTTTTTCCCGATTTAGAACCATAACTTAGACATGCCTCATGTGTTTCAAATTGGGAACAACGACATAGACCTATGTGCCCATAGACTCAACATATACACTCCAGTGATACTTCTTAATGACCACATTTTCCTGCCCCATCAAGACTAATACTCCTATTACAAGTGGGGACTGTGTCATTGTAAATGACTTTGTTGAGATAATGGTTGTATCACAGTATTCGATATATCTAATTCTGTATTTTTCCATTTTATATTCTGAATAATTACATTAAACATATTTCACTGTCTCCAGTACATTCATTTAAGTATTTTCACTTCATGCACTTTATCCCTTTCACACATGTTCAAATATCTGACCAGAGAACAAACACTAAATAGTCCAGGATGGGAGCTACAGTGTCATTGACGCTATTTTTATTCTCTTACCACACCAGCTGTAATCTGAAATGTGTCTGCTGCTTAAACGGGAAGTTCACCAAGGATGGTTTTTACATATGTGCTAGCTTTGTGGTCACTTACCCTGGAAAAGCTATTTTCGCCATTTATAACTCGCAAGATTTTTTACAAAAACCGATAGAAATAGTACAGGAAGTTGCCCATGTAATTTAAATCATGGGAAAAAATCGCCAAGCTTGGAGCTTGCATCATGTGATATGGAAGGGACCATTTTCCCATGGGTATGGCATTGTCCACTCACCCATGTTTAAACCAGGCTGTGCGTATATACATACTTTTGCTTATACTGAGTATCCTTGCATAAACGATGATTCACTTATAATAAACTGTCTACTATCAGATTTTGTGTTGCTGTGTACTACTGTGCTACTTTGAGTGGACAATGTGGGGGCAATACTCGTCCTGAGATGGTCCCTTCCATATCACATCATGCAAGCTCCAAGCTTGGAGCTTTTTTCCCATGATTCAAATTACATGGGCAACTTCCTGTACTATTTTTATCGTTTTTTTTGTAAAAAATCTTGCGAGTTATAAATGGTGAAAACAGTTTATCCTTGGTAAATGACCACAGAGCTACCACATACCGGTATGTAAAAATCATCCTTGGTGAACACCCCTTTAATAGGCCTAATTTCTTAATTTTGGCGGCATCTCTTGTACAGCATCCTGTTGTTTGTGTAAGATAAAAAACCCATGCGTTCTGTGCACACAATGTGTGCATACCAGACATTGAATTGGGAAGGAACCCTGCATAAGCCCTGTAATTAAAGAGAAAAAAGGTATAATCTGTATAATGTAAGAGCAATAACAGAATCAATAATTAGACTATGGTTCCCTTTTCTCATTATTTTGTTTCTGTCACTGTTTTTGCCATTCAGCTACTAGATTCAGTTGCACAGCTAAAAATGATGATCAACATATATTTTGAAATGCATGTTTCCGTTTATTTCCTTCTAAAGGTGTAGAGAAGACTGAGGAAACTGTTGATGTAGAAAAAGTGAAAAGCCTCCAGGATGACAGTTCAATTATGCAACCCATTAAAGAGAGTGCTGTAACTGGTGGAGTGCCGAGGAGTACAGTTGAAGCTGTTACTAATATATCTTCAAAGGCAGAAAAACAGGACCTGTGCCTGGTATTGGACAGAAACCTGAAGTGGTCAGCACGGAAGACTCTGGTTTGCAGAAGAAGACAAAGGACTTAGATGTGTGGAAGAGTGATCATGGCTCCAAGGTGTCTGAAGATACAGCAGATTCTGATATTTCTAAGAAGTATGCAAAGTCTGAAACGTCAAGATATGATGAAAGAGTAAGGAAACAACTTTTTTATCACTCAATAGGTTAAAGATTGGTCCTTTCATTCAGCTTGTTTCATTCAGCAGTAAATGTAATTCCCCAAAACATCTTCAGACTGTATGCTCTAGTTTTAATACTTTGTGTGTCCAATGTGTCTTTTCCATTAAATTTACTGAACTCTATGGCCTTTCGTAGAATATTTCTGTAAAATATGTATATTTTCCTATAACTGTCATATGTACGCATATTTTTTTCCAACTCATTAAGTACAACAACTGATCAAGGACTATATATGTGTAAAGCCCACACACAATATGTAATGAGCACAATAGCCAAGAAGTATGATAGCGATGTACTCAAGAATACAACAGGTACCGCAGGTCGACGAATTGATGAAATCAAATCTGCTTATAAGTTGAACATCAAACATCAAAGCACATTCCAATCAAATGATAAGTAATTATCAATCTTAAGATTGAACATGGAATTATGGAATTTCAACTTGAAAGCATGCATGCATGAGTATGTATGAGCAACCAATGTTGCATCGACGGTTGGTTTGATGGCTGCTACGTCCAAACTGTCTTTCTGGAATGCCAAATTCAGTTTGGTAACAATGGGGATAACATCCATAAGGAACCATGTGATGGCAACAAACTTGTATTGGATAATTTGTTGATACAGTCCAACCCCTTTCGGGTCTTTATGCATGACGCATTGACCGAAGTAGATCACCAATGCGTGCAACGATTGGTACACCATTTTGTAGGGAGTCATAAAAGGCAAACCAACTCACTTCGTGGATATCCTTGATTTTGAGTTTGGGGCTATTTAGAATTTGTTTATATATTTTTTTAAATTTTGAAGATCGTAGGAGAATGTTTAAAACAAAACAAAATAGTGAGAATGTCCTTGAATTCCTTCAAGTAAGTGACAGTCCCAGCTGCTTGGCTGGTGCAGAACACCAATCTATGAGTTACGCAGTGGATATTCAGGGGAAAGGGCTTGATCTCCCTGAGTTTCACGCCGACACAATTGCTTCTGCCAACTATCACTTATGACCGTCACTTCCTTGACCCATCATTTTATTTTTGTCGAGTTGTTTAAGTTTTAATGCCTTCAGTAATTTTGAGGTAATTGTGGCCGCATTTTTTTCAGTGATGTGAAAGTTGCCGAGAAAGTGAGACACACTGCAAGTCAAAGGTATACTTTTGTTACTATCCTGATGTTGACAACAAGTCGCCCAGTCACAGAAATATCTACTTCGTCAGTTAGGATGCGATGCATATCAGCATTCTGAATTTGTTTCGATAACTTTTTTATGAAAATACCGCAACTTGTATTCTGTAATCTTCGGCTCTTGCTGACGACTGGCTGGTAAGTTGCATTGGCACCAATACGGAGGTAGCCAATTTGTTCACAACCAGAGACTTCAAGCAACTTCAACAAAGATGCATATTTATCAGTAGCAAAAGTTTCTTTAGACAACCAATACATGGCTTTCAGAGCCTTTACTTATGATGGCATCTTGCTTTTGTGTGAGAACAGTTCAGATGGCTTTTTGTATATCCACACGCTTATACGTGTCTTTGACGGCCTCCAAATTGATTTTACTGTCTGCATGCCATTCCAATGTCGAGGTTT
The DNA here is from genome assembly GCF_041260155.1 of Ptychodera flava. NCBI lineage: Eukaryota > Metazoa > Hemichordata > Enteropneusta > Ptychoderidae > Ptychodera > Ptychodera flava. The sequence continues at coordinate 27,430,007 of NW_027248277.1, forward strand.
GATAATTACAACATCCATCCAGGCTTGTGAATGGGTTGGTTTACCGGTTTCCCTGCATATTTTGCACTTAATTCCAGCACCATCACTGGGTGCTTCAAGCCAATTTTTCCATTCAGGTCGATCGAGCCACGGCGCTTGGAACTTGCTTATTTTCAACCACTTGGCATTTTCAAACGTCACGCAATCGTCGTCAAGATCAGTGTTGATGTCTGATTTGTCTCCTACTGGATCTACTCCTTCACCAGCAACAGTTTCCGCGTTGATATTTAATCTTCTGTATTGACACTGGACTTGAAAAAAAAAGTGTTATGACTCTCTGTCTCACATTGGTATGATGTTCATACAACAGGCGTTTTCATGGAAATGAGAAAAATTTAAAATTTGCCAATTAAGATGATCTTTAATGATTTGTTCCCCCTCAAAAATAATGTCAAACACATACTGAAAACAACATTTTATCGCAACGCAATAATAGGGAATGCTCATTTCTTGGAAGAGCTTTTACATAATAGAATGTAGCAAAAATAGTCACATTGACTCCCCTGGGCCCGCAGCCATATCGCAGGTGGGTGTATCGTACATTGTGGTACTATTTTTTTTTCGAAACACATTGTCGCAATATTTTTTTACAAAACTAAGACGCTGGCTACAGATCACGTGTCAAGGCACTCCGTTCGAGTGTTCTGGACTGACATCATTTCAAGCGGTGCTGGTCGCCAGCGGATGCCACAAAATCAACACAGGGTGAATCACCCTGTCACCCCCTCTAGTTGAAACACTGCCTCTCATCTCAGTATTCAGTGTGTAAGTGCACCCAGGAATGAAGATGTGACTTTGTACACATTATTATGTTAGTGTTAAAAGTATGCAAATGAAATAAACAAGGCAGAATCCTGCAACTTGCTTAAACTCAGTAACTACAGGCCAGATTGAGTTTAAACTTGGTATTATGATTCCTTTAGGTAACGTAATGAAAATTTGTCCAGTGAACTTGAATGTTTGTATATTTAGTGGAATTTTTCCTATTTTTGGTCAAAAAAATCTTCTCTGAGAATGCTTATTTATTTTCTTTAAAACTTTGTATGCAGCTTCCTTTGGATGACTTGAGTCTGGTTGGTTCAGGCACTGTGGATGAGAGTGTGACTGACCAAAAACAGACAGAACTTGGAGTCACTAAATCAGAGCAAAGTACAACAGCGACAACAACAGAAAGAACAAGGGAAAATACAAAGGTGGCAGAAAGTAACAAAGCTGTGACCAAGGTTCATGATACTGTTGGCTATATTGCTAGGGTTACAGATGGCAAAGAAGTTACGGCAATGGAAGGTCCGATGACTAGGGAGTTGACTTCAAGAGATTCAAAATTAACAGGAACCAAGGACACCAAAGATATTTTTTCCAGAGTACAGCGACAGATAAAGACATTGGTGGGAAGATGGAAGGAAGGGTATTTCTGAGGCTTTTGGTTCATCAATAGACACAAGGGACTCTAAAGTCAAGGAAAAAAAGGTAAGGAAGCAGCTGTCCATCATTCACAAAATATCACACAAGGGGAGAACCATTTGATTTTTTTTTTGGGGGGGGGGGGTATGGAGGAAATGGGTATGGGAGCAAATTTTTTTTTCCTGTCACAGTGACAGCAATTTTTTTTTCTACTGTCAGAGCTGCATCAATTTTTTTTCAAATGGAGTAGCAATGCAATTTTTTTTTCTTTGTCATCAAGTTTGTGCACTGCTAAAAATATTTTTCTTACAAGAAATTTTTTCTTAATATGAGATAAATTTTCTTGAAATAAGAAAAATTGTAACAACGTTTTCTAGCAAGATCTTATTTGGCATTAAGCTGAACAAGTAATAAGTGAATTTTTCTTGATTTGAGAAAAATATTCTTGATACTAGAAAAATATTCTCAATATAAGTTTTATTAAGAAATTGTTAGTCATTTTATTTTGCTAACAAGATAAAATTTCTTATATTAAGGAAATCATTATCTAGATTTATGATCATGCTAACCATTCAAGCAAGATCATAATAAGTATTGAGCTGACTAGTTGAGAATATTTTTCTGGATTCAAGAAAAATATTCTCAATGTAAGTTTTATCAAGAAATTTTTGGTGTTCAATTCTGATAACAAGATATAATTTCTTACATCAACCCTTTTAGGGTCATTGTAAACTTTTGACACCTACCACAAAACAGCCTGCTTATTATCTGCTATAATAATAATAAAGTATGTATGATAATTTTACGTAATTTTGACAAAAGTCTAAAATCATTGTGTGCCAAAAAAGGAAAACAGTGTCAATTGAAAATAAAAGAAAATATGAAAAATTTTGCTTAAAAATTTAGGCAGTAAAAACATGGTAGTCAAAGGATTAAGAAAATCAATATCTAGATTTAGGATCATGTTAACCATTCTAGCAAGATCATGTTTGGTATTGAGCTGACAATTAATGGGAATATTTTTCTTGATTGAAGAAAAATATTCCCAACGGTTTTATCAAGAAATTGCAAGGTGTTTGATGTTGCAAACAAGAAAATTATAATATTGAGAGAAAGTCAAAATATACATTTAAGATCATGTTAACCATTTTTTTTGGAAAGTTAAAACTCTGCAAGATCTTTGAAAAGTCTGCTCGAACAGTTGCACTTAATCATTTATTGTATTGGGGTCATGGGTGATCTAACGGGATATTTTCTATTGAAAGTTTGTGTATGTTCCATGAAAACCCCTGTCAAAATATATTGAGTAAAAGTATTTTTTATAGAAAAGCACACCAGAATGAATTATGTGTAAATCAAAATTACACAAATAATGCAAACATTTAGTTTACTCAACACTGTTGCAGTAGGCTAATATTTTATTTCTTTAATCAGTTACCTTATTTTTTGCCAAAAAGCTTAATTTTAAGCAATCAGAGTTTTTACTGACTTTTTCAGTGTTCATTCTGGGATGTATTAAAACCACTGTGGGCCCCTACTCTTGTCCCAAAGTGGGCCATCATCAACACACATGTAAAACCCTTGAATTTTCTGCAGAAAATACAATAGTCATACTGGAGATAGGGCCCCTGTAACCCAACCAAGCATACTGTAACGTGTGATAAATTATTGATACATGTATGTCGGACCTGAACAACTGTACAAATTGCTAATCTGTGATTTTGACTGTGGAAATAATCATGATCAAAGCTTACCGCACCGGTAGGATTTTTCCGAGAGTGATCCCCAATTTCCACGCATCGACAATTACTCATACCATGGAGGTAGCTGCTACCTCCATGCTCATACACTGCAGTACAAGACTCTGGAGAGTTACCCGTACGACCGCAGGTCCGTTGAGTTGCCGTGTAGGCCCAATATACATAGCCTTTCTCTCTATGTATACTACACGGCAACTCGATGGACCTGTGTGTACGACCTACATAAAGTGATGGATACATCAACTTTTAAACAGAACTTTGCGATCATTGGTTCTCACCAAAGGGTTTTACACAGCGGTGTTGTTCTATGCATAGAACTGGCTACTCTGGAAAAAGGCAAACGAGATAGCTTAGTGTCCGACCTAAAATGTTGCTCTTCAAAACGATCGGATCATCCGGCCTAGCATGGATGCTTTCCTTGCAGTGTTCAACGTTTCGTTTGTACTGATGGTTGACGTTGCAAATGCTTCGATTTAAGGGACTGCCCGATCGTCTTTTTCTAAAACGGGTTCATCAACTATACACATAATGGCGAGTGGCGACTAGCTTTTCGCCACTACGTAGCGGCTTGTGCCGCTGTTCACATTCATCGGCCGTGCCACATGCGTATAGCTCAAATACACCGTTGCCCCTACATCAGTCCTTTCTACCCAGCTTCCTATGTACCACCGTATATTCAGTACTGGGTATTGAATTACAAAGGTCGATGGGTAACTGAATCGTTTTATATGTCACACTATGACTGAGGTGATGACCGTCGGACGGCCGAAGCTACACGAACGTATGAACTACAATTCACATGAACTCACCGTGTGATTGACCCGTTACCGTTCACACACAATGTTGCGCCTTTACTGGCGCATTGAACATTGAAATGACGGCCATTCGAGATTTAATTGCGCAATGGCGCGTCCTAGAATATATTCTCATATCACAGGACTTTGATTTCGAATCGCAATGAATGGACAAAGCTCTAAAACCACGCTGAAAACATTTGTATTGGTTTACGCATTAGGGGTGGACCATTTGATATCCTGGGGGGGGGGGCTTGGAAGATTGGTGGAGAGCCATTATTTTTTTTCCCACCTGCTTCACCATGAATTATTTTTTTTCTACAGGGCATATGCTGGCAACTTTTTTTTTCACTTTCCTTCTTCGAGATATATTTTTTTTTCACCAAATTTCGGTGCAATGTTTATTTGATTGGTTTTTCACACCCAGTAACAAGATGCTGTTCTATCGCACACAGACTATATTCAAGAAACTAAATAAAGATATGTAAATACATGTACATTTTTGATTCACTTTACAAAAACATATTTGTAAAATCATGTACACTTATGGCATTTACTTGTCAGTGTTGTCCTTACATTGAAAGTTGTCCTTACATTGAAAGAAAGTAGACGGGTGGACATGCGAGGGAGCGAAGCGACTGTGTGGCGAGTGAGCGTAGCGAACAAGGGGGGAGAGCGCGCGAGAGGGGGTGTCCCCCCTCTCGCAAGGCGAAAAATGAAATTTTGGAGTGGAAATGGTTTTCTCTGGTGGCATCTGAGGTGACATTTACAGACTGAAACAGTACTTTTGTTGTGTGTCTTAGACGTGGCTCACATACAACAAAACAAACAAACATGATTTTGTTTTGTTTGTATTATTTATGACACACTTATGGTTTATTTGCAGTGAAGATGTAACATTAATCTTAAATCACCTGCTGTCTGCTCATTTCATTGCCCATTTCCCATTCTTCATTACCACATAGTAGTTTCCCCAAAACCATCAAACTCATTCAATTCTAATCAAAACACATTCGCTTTTGTTAAGAAAAACATTGGTAAGATAATTCACTTTAACAGTGTTCGCATTTACGAATAAAACATGCGTATATAGAAAACTCATAACAATGAAAAAATGTGTAGAGAGTCGATCCAATGCGTAATAATATTACGCATTGGATTGAGTCTCTACGCATTTTTTCATTGTTATGAGTTTTCTATACGCAAACGATAATAGTAAAATGTTTGCAGGCTGTCTCTCTTCTTGTGGTATTTTGACAAAATCCATACATTCAGATTTACACATTTCTGGAAAACACTGGTGAGCAATTTCAATTTCAGCATACTTCCTCTAATCAGAAGGTCATGTATACTGTACAATTGTTCATATTCAGTTATTGTTCCTCAAGCTTGAAATGGTTTATGCTTTATAAAACTCCAGAGCTACTGCTTGATTTTTATTGATGCTGCAGTGTGCATCGAACAATTGCCAAGATTTTTTTTTTTCCGGAGTCGCAATGGTCCATAATTTTTTTCCATCAGCCACTTAAAGCCAGATTTTTTTTTTCGAGCAACTCCACCTGGCATCTTTTTTTTTCCCCCAAATCTTCCAAGCCCCCCCCAGGATATCAAATGGTCACCCCTTACGGTTGTAAGTGACAGCCCCAGCCATGCAATTTATGACCTCTGACCTTTTTTTATCTGCGCGCGCCTGTTCACTTCACAAGCTGCTGGCCTGGCTGACTGCATGCAGGCAGTCGTCTGATAAAAAACTATCTCGAAATTACATTTTTTGAATGAGAATGTCCTTGGATTTCTTCCACCATTTAAAGGAACGAACACTTCCTTCGGATAAGACTTATTCCAGCGAAGATGAATCGATCAGACCGAGCTAGTGACGTGAGTCAACACACCATCTACATGGGGTAACCCCGGGCCCGTGACAGTATGTACGGAGTACGCTAATCAAAGCCGTGATCGAGAACCAGCTGAAGCCCTGGAACCGGCCTCTTAGAAGAACGTCGCTAGCTCGTATTTTTTTTGGTCCAAAGACCAGATTTCGAATCGCAATGAATGGACAAGTTGAAGAGTAATATTGCGACGAAGAGGACAATTGAAAAAACATCACAGGTCGCGCAGCAGTTGTCTGTCTATCGGGACTATAGTATGGCCGCTGTCACTGGTAAACTGTCTACGGCAATATTCACGAGAAAAAAACTACTTAAGGTCAACGACAAGAGGACTGGCAGTAAAAATACGGTAAGAAATTGACTAAACTTTCAGCAATATTTCATGTTTGACGTCGTGATAGTTTCTTCAACACGAGTATTACCTGTATGACGACTGACAAATCGTGAGATCTTTCTTGTTCGATCTTTTCATCACTGAGTTTTCAATTTAAAGGAAAATATTTGATACGAAGTTTGGCCATTTTATTGTATCGAACGTCATTTTTACGAAATATAAAACTTTTTTTTTTTTTCAAAAATTGCGCACGTCCTTGGTTTTGCCGATCTGCAATCAATGGCTTCGCGCCGGCGCCAAATTTTTTATTACTTCTGCAACATTGTTGCAATTTATCAAAGTTTGTCAATTGTACTTTGCATCGGTAGGTACTAGGTAGTGACAGTCCTCAATGTCAACGCTATGGACGCTTCAAAAATGACATAAATTCGTGTTTTTTAAAGCTATTGTGAATATATGACACATTTCAGTTACCCAGATCATTAAAGGAACTGCTTTAGCTCTAATTCGTGTACTTTGTCTTGTGAAAAATTGTGTGCTATGCTCCTTGTTGTTCAGTTGCTGTCTTTTTTTTATTTCATCAGTATTGACAACTTTGGCATGTTGTGGATGTATACCATCACTGAATGGCTGTCATTGTATAGAATCCTGCAAGAGAAGGAGCTTGACGGTAGGAACATATAGCCATAGGACTTTGGAAAGTTTTATAGGAAATTGCAGTTTCAAGGCCAGGTTGGTTTGATGCCATACAAGTAAGGAGCCACACAATGTGTGTGATGATCCACAAATCGAAAACCCTAGAAACATTGACCAGTGTACCACACAACATTTTGTATAAAATTAACAGTCATAAGAAACAGTTTCATAGTGATGTACATGTACAGTATTGAGCTATTATGATCATGATGGCTGGGGTACATAGAAATTTTTGTTAAATTGAAGTGTTCATTATTATGAACAACGAACATCATATCACTCTTAAGAGTCACCTTTTACGTTTGCTCTCCATTCTACGTTGTGTCTGATTTACCGTGCAAAACTCTTGGGGGACACTGTTTACGTTCGTTATAACTGATGGTTTGTAATATTGGAGTTCGTTATAGTGAGGGTTGACTGTAATGTTCCCAGAAATCAGATTTTTAGCTCCACTGTCAGTGACGTGGAGCTTATCAAATAGCTTATCAAAATAGCTTATCAAAATTTTCCGTCGGCATCTGTCGTCCGTCAACAGTTGCCTTCTTCTCTAAAACCGCAAGTCAGATTGCTTTGAAATTTTATATGCAGTTCACTTTGGGTGACCTCACTTAAGTTTGTTCAAATCTTCGTGAAATTTGCATATTTGTATTTTGGAGGCATTTTTAGCTTTTTTTGGTAAAAAAATCTTCTTCTCTGAAACTGCTTGTCCGATTGCTTTTAAATTTGATCTGCAGTTTACTTAGAGTGACTTCAGTGAGATTTGTTCAAATTGTGGTGAAATTTGCATATTTGTATTTTTAAGGCAATTTTGGTCGTTTTTAGTAAAACAATCTTTAAAAATCTTCTACTTCAAAACTACCAGTTAGATAGCTTTGATATTTGGTACATAGGTCCCAAGGGATGATCTATTTCAGAATTGTTCAAATTGTGCAGAAATTTGCAAATTTGCATTTTTAAGGCAATTTTTGCCATTTTTGGTCAAAAAATGTGTTTCTCAAAAAGAACTGGACTGATAGTTTTGAAATTTGGTATACAGGTTTCTATGGATGAACTAAGTAATATATACTGAATTTCTGATAAAATCTGTATTTTGTATTTTGTATTTGAGAAAATCAATAGTGCCATCTAGAACTACTAGTCAAGTGGTGATACTGGGTACCCAGATCTGGTAAGCATACCCTACTAGCATGCTGCAACTCATGATTGAACTAAAGTAACAAGGTTATAGTACAATTACTCAACTTGCTGTCAAAATACCGGGTGGAAGTCGTGAATACTGTCTCTCATCATCAGAGTGTAACATTTGTCATATTTGGCTGTAAGATTGCCACATCTACCACAGAACGTCTTAAATATCTAGCCGACCTGCTTTGTGAAAAATCCCCGTTTCAAAAGCTTTAAGACTAAAAAGCTGTCTCTCACTTGAAAGTCACACCGATAAACTCTACAGTATCTCAGGAATTGTGAAATCCATACACCATGCACAAGTTGGAAAATTACTGGTCAAATACAGAAATGATTTCAAAATTGAAATTGGTCCTTTTGTCATACAGCTAAATGTGCAACATATTTTGTGTAAACGGCATACATAACAATTTAGGTTAATTGCATGATTTCATCAGTCCCATGCAGGTCTTATGAGAGACAGCTGAATCCCTTGATTCAGAACTGTAATAAGCTGCTCTGAACCTCCGCACAATTACTTTGTCACTTTAGTTCAACTTGATGTGTGCAGTATGCTTCCAGGGAAGGCTTACCAAGTCAGGACAACCATTACCACCACTGCAATTGACAAGTGGTTGGAGATTGTACTATTGGTTTGGTCAGTGGGTGTTGTTGTATTTTGTTCCTGGAAATTTCATTTGCCTTGAATGATAATGATTGTTGGGATTGATTTAATGTCAGATTCCAACGAAAACCAATTATTCCCTTTCATCGGGTAGAATTTCACAATAACAATCATCAGTATAACAAACACTTGGTTATTTAGAAAGTAAAATTTGTCTCTTGAGAATTTTGCATTGTAAATCAAATACCCTGAAGAAACAATTGCAAACATATAGGTTTCAATGGACATGTAATGATAATGAAATCTCCAAAGTAACTATGTTCTGTGATGTGCTCGGGGGTTGTTAAACTTCAACGCAAAGAGTAGTATAGCATTTCAGAATTAATACCTAAAAGTATTGGATACAGGGAATCAGAATACTGAAAAAATATCAAAACTTGTTTATAGAAATAAGCATAACTAAAATTAAGTTGCCCTATAGACTGAACTGTTCAATTTGTATACAAACTGAACAAGTCAATGCAGTTGAATAGTGAAACCACTAAATACAATATTCATGAAATTTTTCAATTCCATTTTGGATAATTTTTGAGTCATGCATGTGCTACTGCTTGGTTTGCTTTTATAAAAGAACGAATTCTTCATTTATATTGACTCCAGCTGTATCTTTTTCTATTTTTTCAGTATTGTTTTTCTGTATATCAATTACAGTTTCTGATCCTAGTCCATTTTATCATGCTTGAATGCCCATTATTACGATTGTCAACACAGCCTGTAGATGTGAAATGGCCAAATGAATACCAGTTTGGACTTGAATAGAAACAATACCAATGTCATAGACCCTTGAGCCAGAAGGACGATGAATTGTGAAACTTCCTTTGAAATGACATCTGCTGTAATCTGGTGAATTTGTATATTTTGCTGATTTATCAGCAGAGTTAAATATGTTGCAACAGAACATCCAGTACATGTAACAAACATTGAAGTGGTAAATTTGACTCTATATTGGTTGTATTTATTTTACAAGCACAGGAAAGACACTACTAGGGTTGTCCGATTGCCCGGGGCAAGTGAAAGTCGCGTTCGGGCAAGTGAACCTCCGATGCCACTTGCCCGACGGGACAAGTGAAAAAAAATAATACCTAGAAATCGAATTCACGAGAGCGATTTTCTGGTGAGGGAACACGGACTTAAACAACAAAAATTTTCATGTATGTCATTGTGAACATTTCCATAAGATTTTTCATAAAATTGCATGAAGAGTTGATGAAAAGAATCATGAAATCGCTTTCAATAAAATGCAGTTCAAACAATACCACCGGTTAAATACCGTACGCTGATTTTGCATATGAAAAAGCTGTTCAGCTGGTGGAGCGTACGTTCACCAAAGTTCATTGCATTGACTGTGAGGTTACGGTGTCTCACAATATGTTGATACGGTAAAAAAAACATACAGCGGTTTTTGTGCTTTGTATGAACGTTTATAATGATGTAAAAATAAAGTCCAGTGGTGAAAAATCACCACAAAAAAGGGAGTTTTACTAAAACGTACTCTTCAATGTTAACTTGTTAAGTGACAGTGAGTGGCATCGTGGCAAGACCGCATGCAATGAAAGTCATGAGCAAGCTTAGGTGTCAACGGGTACAGTCTTTGAATTTTCTATGAACACTGACTTAATTTTCAGGTCAATAAGCTAAAAGTTACTTGTCCGTGGCGACCAACCTCTCTGTTTGTGAATTTTCCCATTCTAAAATGACTGTCAAGAAGCAATTGGAGCGAGTTTGACATCGAGAAATTCATCTTTCAAGACACATAGAAAACCACCGACGCCTTAGGTTGTTGGTTTAAATTATATTTAGTCTGCGCATGAGCATTAAAAAGACCACCTAGGTTATTAGAAAAACATAGGATACTGGTATAGTGCAATGGTAATCCAAATTCATAGGGCTTGTGTATGATGTCAGCGCAGTAAAAACATGACAAAGAAGTACATTATTTTTCAGAAGCTTCAAAACATTCCTTTATAGCTACAGATTTTTTTCTTTATAAGTTAAAACTTTTAACTGCAAAAATACTTTGAAGGTACAATTAAAATGGCTGTTATTATTTGTACATTAAGACCTAAGAAAGTAAACATACAACATATGAACTGTTAGAATTTTTTCTATGAATATGAAAGCCCCACTAGCTGTAAATCTTGAAATTTGTTGACCTAAAAAGGCTTCCTATTTTTTGCTCACGTGTTCACACACGTGAGCATATGGTTTTAGCCATGTCTGTCTGTCTGTGTGTCTGTGTGTGTGTGTGTGTCCGTGTGTCCGTGTGTCTGTATCCCCATTATCTCAAAAACGGCTGAACGTATTTCAGTCAAATTTGGTAGACATCTTCAGAATTCAAATGGCTAGAACTGAAAGGGTTTTGTGGGCGTGGCTTGCATATTAATGAAGTTATCACAGTTTTAATTTTTGTGATACATGGTAGTCTATGGCAAGCATGATGACCATGGTTTCTGGACATCTCGACCCCTAACCAACTCGACCCCAGTCAACTCGACCCGCTACCAACCTAACCCTGGTTAGACCTTATAGCCTTGCTCCTTCATGCCAAATATCAAAGTCACAGGTCTTGCCAATTTTGAGAAGAAGATTTTTAAAGTATTATTTTTCTGATTTTTCTATGACCTTTGACCTCCCCTATACCTATGCAGCTAAGCTATGGCAATGGCTTATTCTGGCCTATGTTAAAGTCCAAGACAGCCAGCGTCTATTGGACAATGGCCAGTAGGGGACCAAATTGCTCTCCACAATTTTGGGGATTCCACTTGACCTTTGACCTTGGCATCTTCCTGCAACTCATTTATTATGTGCATTTCTAATTCTGAGCTAGCCAATAGAGCTAGAGGTCTGATTTTTGGTATATAGGGATAACTTAGCAATACATTTTTTTGACAAAATGTCATGTGACCCCGATGACCTTTGACCTCAAATATACATATATGGCCATAACTAAGTAACCACAAGTGCTACACCCTTCATATTTGGTATGATGGGAGACCTTATGACATCACATCCTGTACCTCATTAATTATGCGCATATCTAATTCTGAGCCAGCCAATAGAGCTAGAGGTCAGATTTTTGATATATAGGTATAACTTAGCAACACAATTTTTTTAACAAAATGTCATGTGACCTCAGTGACCTTTGACCTAAATATACATATATGGCCATAACTAAGTAACCACAAGTGCTACACCCTTCATATTTGGTATGATGGGAGACCTTATGACATCACATCCTGTACCTCATTAATTATGCGCATATCTAATTTTGAGCCAGTCAATAGAGCTAGAGGTCTGATTTTTGGTATAAAGGGATAACTATAGCATAGAAATTTTTTGACAAAATGTCATGTGACCCCGATGACCTTTGACCTCAAATATACATATATGGCCATAACTAAGTAACCACAGTGCTGACACCCCTTCCATTTGGTATGATGGGAGACCTTATGACATCACATCCTGTACCTCATTAATTATGTGCATATCTAATTCTGAGCCAGCCAATAGAGCTAGAGGTCTGATTTTTGGTATATAGGTATAACTTTGCAATACAATTTTTTTGACAAAATGTCATGTGACCCCGATGACCTTTAACCTCAAATATACATATATGGCTATAACTAAGTACCCAAGTGCTACACCCTTCATATTTGGTATGATGGGAGACCTCATGACATTATTATTTATGTGCATATCTAATTCTGAGCCAGCCAATAGAGCTGAGGTCTGATTTTTGGTATATAGGGATAACTTAGCAATACAATTTAACTTGATTTTAGTCATTGAACCTTGCTATATACATCAAAGATACTGTGATATAACATTATTGAAAGTCAAAAGACATTTTTACTTCAGCCAATTCCTAATTTACATATTAAATGAATTTTCATACTTAGGGATATTCATCTGAATTGACTTGATCAAAATTGATGTAACTTGCTATGTACATTTCAGACACTGTAATACAATATTATCATTAAGCATTTTCTCTTCAGCCAATTCCTAATTTGCATGTTTAATGAACTTTCCTAATTAGAGATATATATCTGAATTGACTTGACCAAAGTTGACAAAACTTGCCACATATATTGCAGATACCATGATACAACATTATTGACAATCATTAAGCATTTTTACTTAAGTCAATTCCTAATTTACATATTTAATGAACTTTGCTTATTAGGGATATATACTGGGATTTACTTGATCAAAGTTGGCAAAACATGACAACATTGATGATTATACCTGGTTAAAACAATATCGAAAGTCATTTCACATTTTCATGTCAGCTAATTTACAATTTGCATATTGATGTAATGAGCTTTCACAGCTCGGCATATATGGCTTGAAGGACTTGGCCAACGGTAATTACACTTGCTATATAATATGGTGATACAATGACAGCAGTCAAAGAATATTTTTATTTCAGCTAATTACATATTTGTATACTTCATGACCTTTGAGAATTAATCGGCGGTGATTATTGTTCATTATGTTGATCATAATACTTTCAATGAAGTTGCAAACATGTGGCAAAGGTTCAAATTTACACATAACTGTATGAAACACGTGAGCATTTTCAGTTCATATCTGTTTCGGTACCTTCGTTAAATTCTACCCATTAATAGGATATATCTTTTGCAGCTTTACAAAACTTCTTTAGTGAAAAATTGGACAAGTAATTTACATTTTTAACCATTATTTTGATTTCCCACCATACTACAAAGAAAACAAAACATTTTTGTCCCAGTTGAAAACATTCAACACTATGCTTACATTGGACTACTCTGTTGTTTCCGTGAATATTCAAATGCATACCGGTATATGCACGGTGTACACTGTTTTTTGCTATATTTGCTTGGGTGCCATTTTACGTTTGGGCACACATTATTTTTCCTTGTTCAAAATTGCACATGCAGTCTCACTGGCGCGTTAACATACTTGTATTCCAACCCCTAAAAGAGCACATTCCCAAAATCTTGTTTTAAGTTCAGAAGTTAAAATCACATAAAGATGCTATATGATACTGCTAGTGGGCTTTGATAATTATTTAATATAAATGAGCCATCCAGCACTCTTAGAAGTGTGAGGAGAACCCTATGAGAATGTCTGACATTTTCTCATGATAACATGATAATTTTCAAAATAAAGTGTGTGAAATGAAAAACCAATGTTTTAGCTTTTTCAAACACGTAAATTATACTGGGCAAGTGGTTTCTCCAATTCGGGCAAGTGAACCGAACCCCCCACTTGCCCGAAGGGCAAGTGGATAAAAAAATAAGTGTCTTTCCCTGAAGCAGGTTAAAATGTCAACACGTTTTAAAAAAGGCCCATCATACCGGGATGTTGAGATGGAAAGACCCAAATCTCGAATTGGTCAGAAAATTACCTAGTCTTGCATGTTTTTACTTAAAATTTGTTTTACATGGGAATTTCTCTAAATTGGCTGCATGACATAGCAATTAAGACGATAAACTGTAGTGGATTTACTGAACCAGAAAACTAAAGATATAGACAAAAGATACAGCTGATGTCCGTTTTAAGCTAGAATCCTGTGTGTTATCCCATTTTTAACATAATGACCAAAGGTCATCATGTTATTAAAAGAAGAAATTGTGTCAATGTTAATTTTCTTGTCTAATCTTTTTAATTATTTCAAGAAAGGTGTACAGTGTTAATTTTCTTCTTTTGTGGATTTATTTCAAGAAAAAAGGACATCTTAGATTAAAAAAACATCTTGTTTTAAAAAAATTCTAAGAATTTAAAGATTCTTGATGTAAGAAATCTGTTTGAACTTATTTTCAATTTTAAGAAACCTGTACCATGTTAATTTTCTTGTTTCTAGATTTTGGAATATCTTATTTTTAGCTGAAAACAAGAAATATTTCCAAACAAGATGTTATTTCTAGCTATACTCCCAAATTTCTTGTTTTGAGAAAAAATGGCAAATCTTAAATTAAGAAAAATCTTGTTTTGAGAAGTTTACTAGAATTTGTAAAATTTGGAGTAAGAATTTTTATCTTGCTCCGATGGGGATATTAAGAAAATAAAATTCTTGAATTGAGTTTTATGTTTTCTTGTCTTTTCTTAAAATAAGAAAAATCTTGAATTGAGAAAAGTGAAAAAATTAAGTGAGAAATAAATTAACTTGATGTAAGAAACTGTTTTCTTATTTCAAGATTTGTATTTATCTTGATTTAAGAAGTTTTCTTGTTTCAAGATATGTAGATTTCTAGATTCAGGAAAAATTTTCTTGTCTCAAGATATACTGTTACTTGACCAAAGAAACATTTTCTTGGTTCAAGATATAAAGTTTTCTTGATTTAGGAAAATTTTTTCTCGTTTCAAGATATAAACCATGTGCAGAAACAAGTTATATTTTCTAGGTATACTCCCAAGATAAAATTTCTTGATTCAAGATAATTTTTCTTGATATAAGATTTCTTTTCTAGTAATGAGAAAATATTTTTGGCAGTGTGATGCGTTGTATATAAGGGAGCCGTCATTATTTATGCCTGAAACTCAGAAATTTCAGTGACACCCCCCCCCCCCCCCCCGTCAACCTGATGAATTTGAGTAACTCCCCTCTCTAACTCTGAAATTTTGACTGATCTCCCCCCCCCCCCCCCCCCCCCCCCGCACTTAGAAAAGTTAAATACAAATACATGTATTTGTAAAATTTACAAAATACAGCAATTTAACAGTAAAGACCTTTGAAATCCTGATGTACTCTGCTGGACTATCATCAGTTATCTCATGATGGTTCAAAAAAGGTGAACCCATCAAAATGAAATTGCAAGTCACAATAAAATAGAAAAAATTAAACGAACCTTGTAAAGGTGAAGTTTGATAGAAATTCTAACCGAGTTATCTGTAGCGCTGAAGGGATTACGTGAGATAGCATTGCGCCTGCGTGGCTTCAGTCTTCAACAGTCGAATGAGCACATCAGCAATTGGTTTCATCCTAAAACCAAAGTTCCAAATGAATACTACCAAACCATAAACACACAAGTATATAGGGGTGGGATAATGGGAGTGGCACGTATTCCCTTCAGCGCTATAGATAACTTGGTAGAATTTCTATCAAACTTCACCTTTACAAGGTTTGTTTAATTTTTCTATTCTACCTCGTTATCCCGCACTTCAGGATCACATGAGACTTTAAAGCATCTGATGTGCAAAATGAGACACAACACAGCATGTCAATATCAATTGCAATTTGCTTATATTACTCATTCAAGAATACTTGAAAAATCATAACTATTACAGATCGGTTTATCATAGTACCTAGCAAACGTAGTCTTGGAACTCCAACCTGCAATTCTCATTATACCTTCAATAGGAACATTTTTCCTTTTTGCCGCAGAGGTTGCAGCGGCTCTTGTACTGTGAGGTTTAAATAAATTCACATCAATTCCTGATCTCAACATGACTATTTTAATCCAGCGGCTAATAGTATCACGGGACACTTTCTTATGAGGTTTTACATAACTTGTATATGACGACTTGCCAACTTTCATCAAGTCAATGTCCAAATTGTGAATAGACTGCACCCTTTGGCCACTTATCAATGCAACTAACATTACAAGCTTTAATGTCAAGTCCTTCAGAGTCAATGTTCTTACAGGAGACAACTGTTGCAAGTAAGTCAATACTGGTTGTACATCCCAAACATCATTGTATCTAGGTAACGCAGGCCTAGATTGAAAAATTCCTCTTATAAGACGAGCTACTAAAGGATGAGCACCAAATGTACAGTGTCCAATAGGTGTGATAACTGATGACAATGCACAGCGTGCTGTATTCATTGCACTGTATCCACAACCTCTTTCATACTGAGCAGCAAGAAAATCTATTGCCTGCTCTATAGGTGGTTGAAAGGATTAATTCCCTTTGCTTACAGAAGAAAATCCATCTATCGATGTAACATTTATACTGCTTCTGAGTTCCTGATCTCCATGAAGCAAGGATGAGGTTGGAAGCCCTTGACGAAATTCCTCGCTGTTCAAGGGATTCCCTGACAACTTCCATGCCACTAGTCGTAATTTCTTCCGCAGTGGATGAAGACTCTTTGTGTGTGGCATTGTCATCAGATCGCTGTGCATTGGAAGAAACACTGGGTTGTCTGTTAGTAGCTGTAACAGCTTTGAGTACCCCACCTGCGTTGTCCACAGAGGTGCAATCAGAATTCATGTGGCTTTGTCCTGTTCTATTTTTTGTAGAACTCTGGTTATTATGCTAAATGAGGAAAGGCATAAAATACAGATTAGTCCAACAGACAGTGAAAGCATTGACAAATTTGGCATGTGGATCTGGCCTCCATGAAATGTATGTTGGTAATTGCCTATTAAGCCTAGAAGCAAATATGTCTATATCTGGGCAAACCCAATGCCTTGTCAATTTATTGAAAATATCAGGTTTAAAGGGAAACCTAAGTCCAGCGACATTGACCGTTTATCCCTTCCAAAATCACCCTTGAATAAAATGCAGCTCAAATTTGCAACATAATTGCACGCGCCGACGACTACGGAGCGACGAAAAGAGACATTGAAGTAGACGACATTTATGAAAATGAGCTCGGAATCCCATGGGCGCGAAAGGGCTCATGGGAGGAGCGTGCGTGACGTCATCGGTGATACACGAACATGTGTGACCGCTTTACCAAAGCATTGGAGTCTATGACTGCAGCAGTGCAGTTCTGCACGTTACGACTCTTTAATGCTCAGTAGCATAAAAATGATTAAGTGTTGTTCAGTTGAGTGCAAAAATCACTCAGGGAAGAACAAACGGAGTCAGCTTTTATCGTCGTCTCTCGGAACAGCTTTTTCGAAAACAGAAAGTTGGGCGAGTTTAAAATCTGTAAAAGATACAAAGTTATGTTCTACTTCTTTAATGATGATTGTTTTATAAGGGATTTCGGGATTTCGATACCGATACAAGACTATACTACACAATGCGTTCGTATCTTGACATGCTGAGTCAACCTACTATCGCCGGTTTTAACCAGATAAATGTTAATATTGGCGATTTCGGGACTCTAAAGTCCGAAGACGAAACTACACAAAGCGCTTGTCTCGACAGCCCGGATCTGCGAAATCGCCCTTGTATACCCGATAAATATATAGGCAATTTCGTGACTATACCTGGTAATATTGATATTACAAGATACTGGAATGACTTCTTGCCTATTCTCGACCGCGGAGAGACGTCAGTAGGTGAAACGCATACGAGCGAGGTGAATGAGAGATCAGACGATACAGAAGAGCGAATGATACAGAAATTGTGTGGAAAAAAGCAGAACTAAAAGTTATGTCATTTATGTATATTGAAACTTTGAATATTTCTTTGGTGGTTGAAAAATTCGAACTTCCAACGGCGCTGTGACGCAAAAATGACGTAAGAATCCGCAAGTACCCTGATGGCCCGCGATCGAGAATGATGTGTCTCGATCGGCACGCCGGGTCTGAGAAATCGCCGATATTATATTTACCTAATAGATATCAATTGCGCCGAGACTCCTAGGCAATATATCGATACCAGACGATACTAGATTTACGTGCACTGTGCGGTGTCGGCACGCCGAGTCTGCGAAGTCACGGATATTTATCCGATAAATATCGGCGACTTAGGACATTAACTCTGATACTAGACGATACTTTGTCAAATTGTGGGTAAATATCCGATGTATATCGGAGATTTCACCACGTGCCTAACAGATCTGACCACCCGACCACCTCTGTCCGACTCTTAGTTCATAGCATCCGTGGCCGGTAGTCAAGAATACTGTATGTTTTACATTATTATATTTATTCATGCACGAAATACATTTTTTTTTTGTAAAGCATTTTTTTCATTAAATTTCCACACGAACTTTCATACACTACAATCGGAACTTCGTCGAGAGGGTCGATCGGATATCACCGTGAGTTGGGGAGCGCCTTGCACGAATTACATTCATATTCTTTACATGTACGCCTAATACATTTTTACTTGGCGATCGGGACTTGAACAGAGGACATATCGGACATCATCGAGAGTTTTGGCTGGTCTTGTATGAAATACATTCTTTACAACAATGTAGACAATATTTTTTTAAATAGCAGGCAAATATCCATTACATAACGGAGATTTCTTCACTTTGTAGATCTGAGTAAGCCCGACTTCCTAAGTTCGACACCAACTTCGAAAAATAGATGACACTGTACATTTGTCAAATTGCGAATAAATATTTTCCGATATATATCGAAGATTTCGCAACCTTAAAGATCTGGCCAAGCTCGTTTTACGTATCATTCACGAAAGAAAAATTAATTTTTAGCGACTGATAAAGAAAACTCTGTTTTAGAAACGTAGCGCTGAAGGATCGCAGAGTCACTCAGTGTCTCCAATCCAGTTCGGGGTCTGTACGCACAGTGACTCCCTCCGCGGAATTATGAACGGTGTGTGGAAATGCTTTCCCATTATTACATATCTTGGTTCAAATGAGTATGGTTTGATTTCAGTCGGGGAAAAGTAATACTCGATGTCAGAAATATTGCTGTCCGAACTCCCAGAGTCGTCTTTTGAACGCGCTGAACCGTTCACGGTACTCCTCCAGCTGCAAGCTACAATCGTCTGTATCGCCGATGACGTCACGCACGCTTCTCCCATGAGCCCTTTCGCGCCCATGGGATTCCGAGCTCATTTTCATCAGTCCGGTCAGCTCCAAAATTGGAGACGTCGCTAGACGCTATACCATAATATTTTCCCCCTCTCATTAGCCAATCAGCGGCCAGCGCGCCATCAGTAAAAATTGTATTTCCTGGCAACCTCCACATGCGTCCTTCGTTACGTACGCCATACTGTGTCGAACTCCCGCGCCGTATTCTGTCATAATGTCGAACAGTTGTGTGGCCACTCTGTCAAAACACAATTTCAAATCGCGTACCAGTTTTATTCTGGCTAAGAGAACCAAACCCCATACATCGCTGTGATTCCTAGACTCTGGCTTGAAGTCCTGCGAAATATAAATCGTGTACCTACATAGATCGTTCAGAATACCCCATTTGTATCGGAGATGGCAGCGATACAAATTCTACCGTATGGGGAACAGTTGTGTGGCCACTCTGTCAACACATTTTCAAATCGCGTACCATTTTAGTCTGCGTTTGACAACTACAAAACAGGTATCGTTTTAAAGCTCTGACATTGCTCTTCTTTCTTGCAAGATGTTATACGCGTACCTACACAAATAACCTTTATAACAGTATTTCTAATAGAGATGACGAACATCCACAAAATGATTCTCGGTACTTGAGCGAAATCGATAAACTGGGGGTAGAAATGAATCGTCAATATTTCGAATATTTGTTCACTAATCGGACTCCTTGTTGGACATGACCTTCTGCAGAACACGTGGATTATGTTGACTGTCGAACTTCGTCGAAATTCACAAGACAGGGGCTTAATAAGCGGCCCAAAACTGCCGATCACACTTGGTGGGTAATTTGTGACCCAGCGTGACCTGTACTTTATTAATGATGTAATCTGGTCAATGATTGGCTGAATGCCGGAATATATTATCATAATGAGTCTCCAATTTTGGAGCTGACCCGGACTGTTCATAAATGTCGTCTACTTCAACTTCTCTTTTCGTCGCGCCGTAGTCGTCAGCGCGTGCAATTATGTTGCAAATTTGAGCTGCATTTTATTCAAGAGTGATTTTGGAAGGGATAAACGGTCAATGTCGCTGGACTTAGGTTTCCCTTTAAGCATCCACTCTGTCTGATCATGAAATATCTCTGTCAGCCTCTGTATTTTCACAGCCAGGTAAGTGTGCTGCACTGACCCAAATATTCCGGTCTATGCACCATAACCAAATCTTTCTGGCAATTATACTGCATTCTTTTGATTTTGTTCCACCCATTGAGTTGATATAAGCCACTGGTGACATATTGTCCGTTAACATCTTATTATGTACATCGGTGTCCGATAAACACAGAGATTTCAGTGCATACAACGCTGCCTGTAAGCTTATTTCTAATATATTTATGTGTAATTTAGATTCGTCTATAGACCATCTGCCACCTGCTGTGACATCCCCTCTGACAGCACCCCAGCCTGATATAGATGCGTCAGAATTCACTACAATATCTGGTTTACCATGATCAATTTGGTTATACGTCGACGAGATGTTTGCAATCCACCAATGCAAATCTTCACGAGCTCTGTCTGATAAACTCATGGTAGCATCAAAGTTACCTGCACATTTGCGAAGAGCCTCAATTTTGTCAATCTCTAACCAATGGTAAAATATCTTGCCATGTTGTACTCCAGGAAAACTGGAGACTAAAACACCAATAGTCTCTGCAACAGCTCTTATAGAGACTTTATTTGCCACATTAAGAAGATTTTCACATGCAGTCTTTAGTCTAGCCTGTCAGAGTCAAGCAAAAACCCAAGAAAAACTAGTCTTTGAACAGGTACAAAGACCGATTTATCCTTATGTATGATAAAACCTGTTTCTCCAAACAGATTTACAGTATCTCTAACATTATTAGAACATTCTAAAAACGTATCTCCTTGTAAATATGAGTCGTCAATATACCCAACATTGATATGCCCTTCCTGTCTCAATTTAGAGTAAATGGGCTTTAAAATTTTAGTGAAAATTCTTGGTGCACTAGCCAAGCCATTGGGTAAACAAGTATACTGATATACTTTGTCTCTCCACACAAACCGTAGAAATTTCTGATGATTCCGAGCAATAGGAACAGTATAATATGCATCTTTCAAGTCAATTGATGCCATATTGCAACCTGGTCGCATAGTCTGATCGCAGACTGGAGAGATTCCATTTTGAAATGGTGATACTCTACTAAATGATTCATACGTTTCAAATTTAGAATCATTCTGTAACTTCCATCTTTCTTTTTTCTCACAAAAACTGTAGAGATATACTCTCCGACAGAATGAGTCGCTTCAATGAGTACACCTTTTCCAATGAGCGTTTTAATCTCTTTGTCAATAATTTGGCTCTCAGCCTTATCAAATGGAATTTGTCTAGGCAAAATCCCTTGCTTTGGAAATGTATTCTCCATAAATTCAATGCGATAGCCCGACACACAATCCAGAATGAATTTATCTGAGGTAAGTTTTTGCCAGTTATGTACAAAGTATTTCAGTCTACCTGCCACTTGAATGGCTGGTGTTGGCAAGTGAGGAGTAACACTCACCTCACTGTATGGCTGTACTAGTATTTGCCTCTCCCCTCCTTCCTGGGAAGACTTGAAGACCGTCCTAAAAAAGGACGTCTACTTTGGTATCTACCACGGTAGCCTCTTCTACCTCTACCACGACCAAATCCTCGCATACTGGATATTTTCTGATCAACTTTGTTAGCTTCCGTTAAATCCTTGAGTTGCTTAGACAACTCATCACCAAATAATTCACAAGTAAATGACACTGTTGGTGAACACAGGTGTCTAAAGTTCTGATGCAAGTCTGGTTTAATACACTCACGTCGTCTCATATTAAGCTCATAATTTGCATGTGCACACAAGGCAACAGCATCAGTAGCAGTCTTAACTAGTTGTTCTAACTTCAGCTGTCCTGCATTATGGTTGTTGTGTGCTTTAAGTAATTTATCCACCACTGAAACCATAGCACATATGCCCTTTACAAGGGTAGCCTGTACTTTCTGAAATCTCACTTCAGAAGATTTAGTGTCAGGTTTGATCTGATCCCAAATCAGTTGATTTACTTTGGTTAACACCAGAGATTCGCAATTCTCTGGACGTGGATAACGATCCATTTTCTCAGTAACTTTATCATCAGTTGATTTCTGTCTCATCAGTGTATTCACAATAGATGCCAGCTGTGAATCAATAGCTGGAGCACATTGCTCTTGAATTTTCCAATCTGAAGCAATATCACTCAGCACCCCAGCATGAGCCTGTTCACCCTTATCATCATTACTCTGATCTTGTTTATCAGCAGAGTTGTCAGCACCTGACAATAATTGATCAATAGCTACATCAGTGTCTTTCGGAATGTCATCATCAGTTTTCTGACGTTTAGTCGATGGTTCACTCTGAGTCTCAGTATCATCATATTCATCATCATAATTCGAATCTGTCAGACTCATAAGCACTGAAGTAATGTCACTGAACGACTTTGACATGTTCTGCTGCAAACTCGAAATGGTGCAAGTCATCGACTCACCAAATCTCTTCAATTTATTTACTATTGTTGACTCTCCACCACTAGCGACGCTAGCGGTCTCACTGACTGCCGTCATAGCCTTCAAAGTACTTGCAGTCGAAGCACTAGCTGATATACCAGTCTTACTACTGTCCTTACTTCTCAATCCACCATAAATGTTTCTCTTACTAGCCGTTGACGAGCCTTGAACTGTTTTATGGGTCACCTTATCAACTTTGTCGCCTCTATGACAGGTCGACGGTGACTCGCTATCATGAAACAAATGGCGTCGTCCATTGTTGTACTGCGTACAACGTGGCCTGATATATTTGTCACGTACTACGTACGTACAATATCTAAAATGGGAAATAACCCGTTCAATGTCAAAACATACGCGACCCCGGTCTAGAGTCGTGAAAAACGTACCTGAAGTATATACAAAAATACATCGGCCACACAACGTGGAGCCGAGGGCGAAGATGTCTTCCGCCATGCAAAATCAGCAACGCACTGAAGCCACGCAGGCCAATGCTATCTCACGTGATCCCGAAGTGCGGGATAACGAGGTAGAATAAAGATATAGAAGCTCACGCAGTATCTAACCATATAGTATATTGTTTAATTTGGATGGGGATTATGACTCACTAGGATATCTGACCGGGCAGAATTTTAAAGTATAGGGAGAGAAAACGTGAGAAGCTTAGGGGGAAAGTGTCACAGGGGCTTTCCCCTATCTTGCATGCAAAGTTTAAGATATTGATGTGTACAATGGTGCAGTCTGGTGCGATCTGAGAGGTGTTTTTTTAATTTTTTTAACTAAGTGAAACTGTTAGAACACCCCAAGGGGGAGAGCACGAGAGGGGGTTTCCCCCTCTCGTATTGGAAATTTTGGGAAATTGATGTGTTTAATGGTGCAATCTGAGAGGAGTTTCAGGTTATTTTGCATTTGGTAAAACTGTTTGAAAATGACATTGAACACTGCAATATTTTTTTACATTTTATGCATGATCAGTGTTTGCGTCACAATATTCAACAACCAAACAATGACAATACAATTTGTGAAAAACAGTTCTGTTTGCCAGAGACTGAAGATAAATAAATATACAGGAACGGAAAATCTGTGACCTTCTTGTGTCATTTCTCCAGCTGCCAGCTTCTAATGAAAAGCATGAATATGATATGTTTAACTGTCAAAATGGTCATTGAACTGCGAGGTACATGAAAACATGTTTCTGTGATAATAAAGGATGAATTCACAACAGTTCAGTTTTGTCCTAGATCCTGTGAAAATTTTGAGAAATTGATGTGCAGTGCAGTGTAGTGCAATCCGATAGGTACCGGTATTTTAAATTTGTCTTTTACCAGTAACACTGTTAGAAGAGCCAAGGGGGGGAGAGCACGAGAGGGGGTGCCCCCCTCTCGCATTGAAAATTTTGAGAATGGATGTGTGCAATGGTGCAATCTGAGATGTGTTTCAATTTATTTCGCCAAAATAAATTGAGTAACCCGTCCCCCTTCTTCCTCTCCACATTTTGAGTAACGCCCCCTGAAGTTTTCAATGTTTTTAGTGACCCTCTCCCTTGTATTTCATTACATTTGTTGTTCCTCAATTTTTCATTGTCAACTTGCACATCTTCCTTATATATTTATATTGAGAGAATACTATAGATGTCAAAAAGTCCCCTTTAGATAGTGCCTATGCCATCGAGATATTGCAACAGAAATCCGGTATGATTTCTTGGGTCAGGAAAGGGAAGGAAAACATTGAGTGCACTGAGGTGTAAGTAGACCTATGTAGTGCATGCTTATATCATAAGTGCTGGGAAAAAAACATAAGAATTGCTTGTGGTAAAAACATTTGCGCCGCCTATCGCGCTATGGCGGCGCGCCGGCAAAGAATACATGAGAATAGGGTTTCCAAATTTTGCTAATTTCTGGTGCATTGTGACAATTTTTTTTTCACTTCTGTCTGTTATGACAATTTTTTTTTTCTCAGGCCATGGCAGGATCAATTTTTTTTTCTTCTATCTCACCTGGCGACAAATTTTTTTTTCTCAAAATCCTCCATACCCCCCCAGAAATCAAATGGTGTTCCCCTAACATGACTGTAATACTTTTCAGCAATGTAAATTTGCTAAAATAGGGCTTTTAAGAAGCTGCAGTACATTTATATGAACATTCAGTTTTCAAATTTTCAGTCACTATTGTCATCTTGGAAATATGGCGATTTCATGTATTGACAGGAGAAAGGATTTATGTTCAGAGCTTATCATACAATATCACTTGTTTCTTTGTTGTATCAGAAATAGTTTCATTTGTCCTGGTCAGATACGAGATGACGTCAAGTGTGTCATGCCACACAAATAACATAAATGTTGATGTGACACAAGAAACCGGCAATATTGGATAGCTTTGTCAATATAATACCAGTGAATTTTGTGATGTCATACCCCCACATGATTACTGATAATATATCCGATTATTCAGCATTGCGGCCCCACAGCAAGCATAGCAATACAAGTTTGTTTTGGAAAATGAAAAAAGGACTGCACATTTAAAAGGAGGGAAAGTATGGGATGAACCATGTAATACACAAAACGATAAATCTTGGTAAAGATGCACAATATCGATAATAGTGTCTTACTGTACGATTTATAAATTTTTTTGAGTCCTCCCGCGTGCACACGTCGTCTGCTCATGTGTCACTGGCCATGTAAACGATGCAAGCATGGAAGGCTTTATACTCGAACCAGCCATAAAGTAAACGGGCCAACAACGGAAGCTGTCACCAACCTTGACCGGAAGTGTCTACGGAAATTACTGTGGAGCCAGTCCAAGGTCAGCTACTGCCAACACTCATGATGACCGTGGACTCTCTGTTGATCTAACATCTCGACCACCTAGTTCTCATGCACTGACTGTAATCGGAGACAACTTTCATTTAGCGTTTGTTTCTCCTTGTCTGTGGTTTCATCTAGCCTTGTTCTCGATATCGCAACAGAGACCCTCCAGTATGTTTGTATGTGCAATGTGTGATACTGAGCATGCATGCGTGAGTGCTTCACGAACTCTACAACGTGTGGAGCGGTCTCAGTCAGAAAAATGTAACAACTTAGCCGGCTATTGAACCACTCTTTTATGGGAGTGGAGATTTAGCCGAGCGGTTCTCTCTATGGCCTCTCCGCTAGGCGACTGATGCCGTATGTTGTGGGTTCGAACCCGATTGAAAACTAGCAGTATTTGTCAACTGTACCTTTCAAGCACCCATTTATGTCAAGTTTTTCCGTTCCCCGAAATCAAGAAGCCATCGAAAATAAAATTTATAGACACAATTATGAATGAAATTTAAACATTTGAATAACATTGTTGAACTCTGTTGATATCGTTTGCAATTGAATGCTGTACTGTTAGTGACATAATAATGATGGTATTGATAAGCTGATACCATGTCGCTCACTGATCATGCTGATGTCGATGCATGAACATTCCAATTTCTTTATGTCTGGCATTTCACCGTATCAGCATTTTGAATGGCATGATATTGAAAGATTGAAAGGGGATGTTTCAAGGTTGATGTAGACTGTAGGGATGCAATTCCTTTTCATATCCTTCGAAAATACAGTTTTTTTATTTCGAAATTGAACATTCCAATTTCTTTATGTCTGGCATTTCACCGTGTCAGCATTTTGAATGGCATGATATTGAAAGATTGAAAGGTGATGTTTCAAGCTTGATGTAGACTGTAGGGATGCAATTCCTTTTCATATCCTTCGATATATCTTGTGAAATACTGCATCTAATTTATTAAAAGTGGTATAGAAGTTGATCTGACAGTGTTTAGCATTTAACACCATTACGTCACTTTATTGCTAATTTGCACATTTAGTTAGTGATCCTTATTAAGCTGATATGTTAAGAAATACAGCATCAACTGAATGAATTTTGGTACAGATGAGCTGAAAGTGTTGTAATAATGTAAGAAGACTTAATTAATTATTTATTTGCACATTTAATTAACTTTATGTACTATATTCAGAAGTAGAGCATCATATTTTATGTGTTCTGATGTTAATCTTTTAGTGCTGTAATAGTGCACATATACATTTAGCAGTATCATGTTAATTAATTGCTAACTTGCAAGATATACCGCATTACATTTGATGAAACTTGGTACAGGTGTTCAGCTGTCATTGCTTGAAAAGTGTACAAAGATGTGAATCACGATTATGTCAGTTAATTTACCATTTGCATATTTAATGACCTTTCCTAATTACTTAGATATGACCTGAAATCCTACATCAAATTTGATGACATTTGTACTGATGTTGATCTTTCAGTGCTGTAATTGTGCACATAGACATTTAGCAGTATCATGTAAGATAATGGCTTATTTGCATATTTAGAAAACTTTTGTATAGGGTGATAATGCTGTAGCAAATTTAAAGAAACTTGGTACATATGTTGATCTCACAGTGCTTTAGTAATAGATTGCAATGTCATTTAAAATATCATTTTAAGTAATTGCTGATTTGCATATTTCATATTATCAGCAATAACCCCCGCCGCAGGAGGATTAACACGAGATTGCAGTACAATGCGCGACATATAGCATGAGCCAACAGGCGAGTGCTATATGGAGCAAATTTTACCAAAATATAGTGTATACCCGACTGCAAAGGGGATTATTGCTATTATATTATATCAACTTGTGTGTCTTTGTTGTCCTAATTGGGTATTTTCGTCACTTTAAGCCCGAAATGCAAAAAACAGACATATGAGAGATCAGAAGTCGGAAATTCAGCGCCCGAAACCGAGCATTTTTTATAAGTTTGGATTATGTTAACAACAGACACACACACTATCCTATGATAACATATGCATTACGTTCATCAACTTTGCATTTTATTCACATGCAACGCGAACATTAACTTAGCACATCATGTATCTTGTTCATTATGGCATATATGTGATTTTATGGGCTACTCTATACTGTCCATTCAAAAAATGCAGATGAATGTGTGAATGAATAATACCTATGAAAATTATTCTGGATGTAACCTTTTAATCTATAAAATGGCACTGACTTTCTATGCAGTTCAACCACATTTATTGTGAATATTTGGAATA